>NW_027072107.1:0-185021 GCF_038088225.1 Cyrtonyx montezumae
GAGAGGAGAGGAGTGGAATGAAGTAGAGTATGATGAAGTGAAGTGGAGTGGAGCATTGCGGAGTGGAGCGGACTGGAGTGGAGAGGAGTGAATGATGTATAGTATAATGGAGTGGAGTGGAGTGGAGTGCAGTGGAGTGGAGTTAAATGAAGTGGAGTGGAGTGGGTGGAGTGCATTGGAGAGGACTGTACGGCCGTGAAAAGGAGTGGAGTGGAGTGGAGTGGAGTGGATGTGGAGTGGAGTGAAGTGGAATGGAGTGGAGTGGAGTGGAGTGGAGTTGGTTGCAGTGGAGTGGAGTGGAGTGGAGTGGAGTGGAGTGTGAGTGGAGTGGAGTGGAGTGGAGTGGAGTGGGGTGAGTGGAGTGGAGTGGAGTACAGTGGAGCCTTGCTGAGTTGAGTGGAGAGGAGCCTAGAAAAGTGGAGTTGAGTGGAGTGGAGTCGAGTGGAGTCGAGTGGAGTGGAGTGGAGTACAGTGGTGTGGAGTGGAGTGCAGTGGAGTGGATTGGAGTGGAGTGGAGTGGAGTGGAGTGGAGTCGAGTGGAGTAGAGTGGAGTGGAGTGGAGTGGAGTGGAGAGGAGAGGAGTGAATGAAGTAGAGTATAAGTGAGTGGAGTGGAGTGGAGTGGAGTGGAGTGGAGTGGAGTGGAGTGGAGTGAAATGAAGTAGAGTATAATAAGTGGAGTGGAGTGGAGTGGAGTGGAGTGGAGTGGAGTGGAGTGGAGTGAAGTGGAGTGGAGTGGAGTGGAGTGGAGTGGAGTGGAGTGGAGTGAGTGGAGTGCAGTGGAGTGGACTACAGTGGAGTACAGTGGAGCCTTGCGGAGTGGAGTGGAGAGGAGAGGAGTGGAGAATGAAGTAGACTATGATGGAGTGGAGTGGAGTGGAGTGGAGGGAGTGAGTGGAGTGAGTGGAGTGGAGTGGAGTGGAGTGGGTGGAGTGAGTGGAATGTACTGCAGCGAATATGAGTGGAATGGAGTTGAGTGGATTGGAGAGGACTGTACTGCAGTGAAAATGAGTGGTGTGGGAGTGGTGTGGAGTGGTGTGGAGTGGAGTGGAGTGGAGTGGAGTGGAGTGGAGTGGAGTGGAGTGGAGTGGAGTGGAGTGGAGTGGAGTTGAGTGGGTTGGAGTGGAGTGGAGTGAAGTGGAGTGGAATGGAGTGGAGCATTGCAGAGTGGAGCGGAGTGGAGTGGAGAGGAGAGGAGTGAATGAAGTCGAGTATAATGGAGTGGAGTGGAGTGGAGTGGAGTGGTGTGGAGTGGAGTGGAGTGGAGTACAGTGGAGTACAGTGGAGCCTTGAGGAGTGGAGTGGAGAGGAGCCTAGAAAAGTGGAGTGGAGTGGAGTGGAGTGGAGTGAAGTGGAGTGCAGTGGAGTGGAGTGGAGTGGAGTGGAGTGGAGTACAGTGGAGTACAGTGGAGTACAGTGGAGTACAGTGGAGTACAGTGGAGCCTTGCGGAGTGGAGTGGAGAGGAGAGGAGTGGAATGAAGTAGAGTATGATGGAGTGGAGTGGAGTGGAGCATTGCGGAGTGGAGCGGACTGGAGTGGAGAGGAGTGAATGAAGTAGAGTATAATGGAGAGGAGTGGAGGAGTGCAGAGGAGTGGAGTTAAATGAAGTGGAGTGGAGTGGGGTGGAGTGGATTGGAGAGGACTGTACTGCAGTGAAAAGGAGTGGAGTGGAGTGGAGTGGAGTGGAGTGGAGTGGAGTGGAGTGGAGTGGAGGGAGTGGAGTGGAGTGGAGTGAGTGGTGTGTAGTGGAGTGGAGTAGAGTGAAGTACCGTGGAGCCTTGAGGAGTGGAGTGGAGAGGAGCCTAGAAAAGTGGAGTGGAGTGGAGTGGAGTGGAGTGGAGTGGAGTGGAGTGGAGTGAATGTACTGCAGCGAATAGGAGTGGAGTGGAGTGGAGTGGAGTGGAGTGGAGTGGAGTGGAGTGGAGTGGAGTGGAGTGGAGGTGGGTGTGGAGTGGAGTGGAGAACAGTGGAGTACAGTGGAGCCTTGAGGAGTGGAGTTGAGAGGAGCCTAGAAAAGTGGAGTGGAGTGGAGAGGAGTGGAGTGGAGTGCAGTGGAGTGGAGTGGAGTGGAGTGGAGTACAGTGGAGTACAGTGGAGTACAGTGGAGTACCAGTGGAGTACAGTGAGTACAGTGGAGCCTTGCGGAGTGGAGTGGAGAGGAGAGGAGTGGAATGAAGAAGAGAATGATGGAGTGGAGTGGAGTTGAGCATTGCGGAGTGGAGCGGACTGGAGTGGAGAGGAGTGAATGAAGTAGAGTATAATGGAGTGGAGTGGAGTGGAGTGCATAGGAGTGGAGTTAAATGAAGTGGAGTGGAGTGGGGTGGAGTGGATTGGAGAGGACTGTACTGCAGTGAAAAGGAGTGGAGTGGAGTGGAGTGGAGTGAGTGGAGTGAGTGGAGTGGAGTGGAGTGGAGTGGAGTGGAGTGGAGTGGAGTGGAGTGGAGGATTGCGGAGTTGAGCGGAGTGGAGTGGAGTGGAGTGGAGTGGAGTGGAGTGGAGTGGAGTGGAGTGGAGAGGAGAGGAGTGGAATGAAGAAGAGTATAATGGAGTGGAGTGGAGTGGAGTGGAGTGCAGTGGAGTGGACTGGAGTGGAGGGAGTGGAGTGGAGTGAGTGGAGTGGAGTGGAGTGGAGTGGAGTACAGTGGAGTACAGTGGAGCCTTTGCGGAGTGGAGTGGAGAGGAGAGGAGTGGAATGAAGTAGAGTATGATAGAAGTGAAGTGGAGTGGAGCATTTGCGGAGTGGAGCGGACTGGAGTGGAGAGGAGTGGAATGAAGTATAGTATAATGGAGTGGAGTGGAGTGGAGTGCAGTGGAGTGGAGTTAAATGAAGGGAGTGGAGTGGGGTGGAGTGCATTGGAGAGGACTGTACGTCAGTGAAAAGGTGAGTGGAGTGGAGTGGAGTGGAGTGGAGTGGAGTGGAGTGGAGTGGAGTGGAGTGAAGTGAATGGAGTGGAGTGAGTGGAGTGGAGTTGGTTGCAGTGGAGTGGAGTGGAGTGGAGTGGAGTGGAGTGGAGTGGAGTGGAGTGGAGTGGAGTGGAGTGGAGTGGACTACAGTGGAGTACAGTGGAGCCTTGCGGAGTGGAGTGGAGAGGAGAGGAGTGGAATGAAGTAGACTATGATGGAGTGGAGTGGAGTGGTGTGGAGTGGAGTGGAGTGGAGTGGAGTGGAGTGGAGTGGAGTGGAGTGGAGTGGAGTGGAGTGGAGTGGAGTGGAGTGAAGTGGAGTGGGGTGGAGTGGGGTGGAGTGGAGTGGAGTGGAGTGGAGTGGAGTGGAGTGAGTGGAATGTACTGCAGCGAATATGAGTGGAATGGAGTGGAGTGGAGAGGAGTGGATTGGAGAGGACTGTACTGCAGTGAAAATGAGTGGTGTGGAGTGGTGTGGAGTGGTGTGGAGTGGAGTGGAGTGGAGTGGAGTGAGTGGAGTGGAGTGAGTGGAGTTGAGTGGGTTGGAGTGGAGTGGAGTGGAGTGGAGTGGAGTGGAGTGGAATGGAGTGGAGCATTGCAGAGTGGAGGCGGAGTGGAGTGGAGAGGAGAGGAGTGGAATGAAGTCGAGTATAATGGAGTGGAGTGGAGTGGAGTGGAGTGGAGTGGAGTGGAGTGGAGTGGAGTGGAGTGGAGTGGAGTGGAGTGGAGTGGAGTGGAGTGGAGTGGAGTGGAGTGGAGCATTGCGGAGTTGAGCGGAGTTGAGCGGAGTGGAGTGGAGTGGAGTGGAGTGGAGTGGAGTGGAGTGGAGTGGAGTGGAGTGGTGTGGAGTGGAGTGGAGTGGAGTACAGTGGAGTACAGTGGAGCCTTGAGGAGTGGAGTGGAGAGGAGCCTAGAAAGTGGAGTGGAGTGGAGTGGAGTGGAGTTGAGTGCAGTGGAGTGGAGTGGAGTGGAGTGGAGTGGAGTACAGTGAGTACAGTGAGTACAGTGGAGTACAGTGAGCCTTGCGAAGTGGAGTGGAGAGGAGAGGAGTGGAATGAAGTAGGTATGATGGAGTGGAGTGGAGTGGAGCATTGCGGAGTGGAGCGGACTGGAGTGGAGAGGAGTGGAATGAAGTAGAGTATAATGGAGTGGAGTGGAGGGAGTGCAGAGGAGTGGAGTTAATTGAAGTGAGTGGAGTGGGGTGGAGTGGATTGGAGAGGACTGTACTGCAGTGAAAAGGAGTGGAGTGGAGTGGAGTGGAGTGGAGTGGAGTGGAGTGGAGTGGAGTGGAGTGGAGTACAGTGGAGCCTTGCTGAGTTGAGTGGAGAGGAGCCTAGAAAAGTGGAGTTGAGTGGAGTGGAGTCGAGTGGAGTGGAGTGGAGTGGAGTACAGTGGTGTGGAGTGGAGTGCAGTGGAGTGGAGTGGAGTGGATTGGAGTGGAGTGAGTGGAGTGGAGTGGAGTGGAGTGGAGTCGAGTGGAGTCGAGTGGAGTGGAGTGGAGTGGAGTGGAGAGGAGAGGAGTGGTATGAAGTATAGTATAAGTGAGTGGAGTGGAGTGGAGTGGAGTGGAGTGGAGTGGAGTGGAGTGGAGTGGAGTGGAGTGGAGTGGAGTGGAGTCGAGTGGAGTCGAGTGGAGTGGAGTGGAGAGGAGAGGAGTGGAATGAAGTATAGTAATAAGTGAGTGGAGTGGAGTGGAGTGGAGAGGAGTGGAATGAAGTATAGTATAAGTGAGTGGAGTGGAGTGGAGTGGAGTGGAGTGGAGTGGAGTGGAGTGGAGTGGAGTGGAGTCGAGTGGAGTCGAGTGGAGTCGAGTGGAGTGGAGTGGAGAGGAGAGGAGTGGAATGAAGTATAGTATAAGTGAGTGGAGTGGAGTGGAGTGGAGAGGAGTGGAATGAAGTATAGTATAAGTGAGTGGAGTGGAGTGAATGGAGTGGAGTGGATTGGAGTGGAGTGGAGTGGAGTGGAGTGGAGTGGACTACAGTGGAGTACAGTGGAGCCTTGCGGAGTGGAGTGGAGAGGAGAGGAGTTGATGAGTAGACTATGATGGAGTGGAGTGGAGTGGAGTGGAGTGGAGTGGAGTGGAGTGGAGTGGAGTGGAGTGGAGTGGAGCACAGTGGAGTATAGTGGAGCCTTGCGGAGTAGAGTTGAGTGGAGTGGAGTGGAGTGGAGTGGAGAGGTGTGGAGTGGGGTGGAGTGGAGTGGAGTGGAGTGGAGTGGAGTGGAGTGGAGTGGAGTGGAGTGGAGTGGAGTGGAGTGGAATGTACTGCAGCGAATATGAGTGGAATGGAGTAAAGTGGAGAGGAGTGGATTGGAGAGGACTGTACTGCAGTGAAAATGAGTGGTGTGGAGTGGTGTGGAGAGGTGTGGAGTTGAGTGGAGTGGAGTGAGTGGAGTGGAGTGGAGTGGAGTGGAGTGGAGTGGAGTTGAGTGGGTTGGAGTGGAGTGGAGTGGAGTGGAGTGGAGGAGTGGAATGGAGTGGAGCATTGCAGAGTGAGCGAGTGGAGTGGAGAGGAGAGGAGTGGAATGAAGTAGTATAATGGAGTGGAGTGGAGTGGAGTGGAGTGGAGTGGAGTGGAGTGGAGTGGAGTGGAGTGGAGTGGAGTGGAGTAGAGTGGAGTGGAGTGGAGTGGAGTGGAGTGGTGTGGAGTGGAGTAGAGTGGAGTACAGTGGAGACTTGAGGAGTGAGTGGAGAGGAGCCTAGAAAAGTGGAGTGGAGTGGAGTGGAGTGGAGTGGAGTGGAGTGGAGTGGAGTGGAGTGGAGTGGAGTGGAGTGGAGTGGAGCATTGCGGAGTTGAGCGGAGTGGAGTGGAGAGGAGAGGAGTGGAATGACGTAGAGTATAAGTGAGTGAGTGGAGTGGAGTGAGTGGAGTGGAGGGAGTGGAGTGGAGTGGAGTGGAGTGGAGTGGTGGAGTGGAGTGGAGTGGTGTGGAGTAGAGTGGAGTACAGTGGAGACTTGAGGAGTGGAGTGGAGAGGAGCCTAGAAAAGTGGAGTGGAGTGGAGTGGAGTGGAGTGGAGTGGAGTGGAGTGGAGTGGAGTGGAGTGGAGTACAGTGGAGCCTTGCGGAGTGGAGTGGAGAGGAGAGGAGTGGAATGAAGTAGAGTATGATGGAGTGGAGTGGAGTGGAGGATTGCGAAGTGGAGCGGACTGGAGTGGAGAGGAGTGGAATGAAGTAGAGTATAATGGAGTGAGTTGAGTGGAGTGCAGAGGAGTGGAGTTAAATGAAGTGGAGTGGAGTGGGGTGGAGTGGATTAGAGAAAACTGTACTTCAGTGAAAAGGAGTGGAGTGGAGTGGTGTGGAGTGGAGTGGAGTAGAGTGGAGTACAGTGGAGCCTTAAGGAGTGAGTGGAGAGGAGCCTAGAAAAGTGGAGTGGAGTGGAGTTGAGTGGAGTGGAGTGGAGTGGAGTGAGTGGAGTGGAGTGGAGTGGAGTGGAGTGGAGTGGAGTGGAGCCTTGCTGAGTTGAGTGGAGAGGAGCCTAGAAAAGTGGAGTTGAGTGGAGTGGAGTGGAGTGGATTGGAGTGGAGTGGAGTGGAGTGGAGTGGAGTGGAGTGGAGTGGAGTGGAGTGAGTGGAGTGGAGCATTGCGGAGTTGAGCGGAGTGGAGTGGAGAGGAGAGGAGTGGAATGAAGTAGAGTATAAGTGAGTGGAGTGGAGTGGAGTGGAGTGGAGTGGAGTGGAGTGGAGTGGAGTGGAGTGGAGTGGAGTGGAGTGGTGTGGAGTGGAGTGGAGTACAGTGGAGTACAGAGGAGCCTTGAGGAGTGGAGTGGAGAGGAGCCTAGAAAAGTGGAGTGGAGTGAGTGGAGTGGAGTGCAGTGGAGTGGAGTGGGAGTGGAGTGGGGTGGAGTACAGTGGAGTACAGTGGAGTACAGTGGAGTACAGTGGAGCCTTGCGGAGTGGAGTGGAGAGGAGAGGAGTGGAATGAAGTAGAGTATGATGGAGTGGAGTGGAGTGGAGTGCAGAGGAGTGGAGTTAAATGAAGTGGAGTGGAGTGGGGTGGTGTGGATTGGAGAGGACTGTACTGCAGTGAAAAGGAGTGGAGTGGAGTGGAGTGGAGTGGAGTGGAGTGGAGTGGAGTGGAGTGGAGTGGAGTAAAGTGAGTGGAGTGGAGTGGACTGGAGCATTGCGGAGTTGAGCGGAGTGGAGTGGAGAGGAGAGGAGTGAATGAAGTAGAGTATAAGTGAGTGGAGTGGAGTGGAGTGGAGTGGAGTGGAGTGGAGTGGAGTGGAGTGGAGTGGTGTGGAGTGGAGTGGAGTGGAGTGGAGTACAGTGGACCCTTGAGGAGTAGAGTGGAGAGGAGCCTAGAAAAGTGGAGTGGAGTGGAGTGGAGTGGAGTGGAGTGGAGTGGAGTGGAGTGGAGTGGAGTGGAGTGGAGTGCAGTGGAGTGGAGTGGAGTGGAGTGGAGTACAGTGGAGTACAGTGAGTACAGTGGAGCCTTGCGGAGTGGAGTGGAGAGGAGAGGAGTGGAATGAGATAGAGTATGATGGAGTGGAGTGGAGTGGAGCATTGCGGAGTGGAGCGGACTGGAGTGGAGAGGAGTGGAGTGAAGTAGAGTATAATGGAGTGGAGTGGAGTGGAGTGGATTGGAGAGGACTGTACTGCAGTGAAAAGGAGTGGAGTGGAGTGGAGTGGAGTGGAGTGGAGTGGAATGGAGTGGAGTGGAGTGGAGTGGAGTGGAGTGGAGTGGAGTGGAGTGGAGTGGAGTGGAGTGGAGTGGAGTGAGTGGAGTGGAGTGGAGTGGTGTGGAGTGGAGTGGAGTACAGTGGAGTACAGTGGAGCCTTGAGGAGTGGAGTGGAGAGGAGCCTAGAAAAGTGGAGTGGAGTGGAGTTGAGTGGTGTGGAGTGAGTGGGTGGAGTGGATTGGAGAGGACTGTACTGCTGTGAAAAGGAGTGGAGTGGAGTGGAGTAGAGTGAAGTGGAGTGGAGTGGAATGGAGAGAAGTGGAGTGGAGCGGAGTGGAGTGGAGTGGAGTGGAGTGGAGTAGAGTGGAGTGGAGTGTAGTGGAGTAGAGAGGAGAGGAGTGGAATGAAGTAGAGTATAAGTGAGTGGAGTGGAGTGGAATGGAGTGGAGTGGAGTGGAATGTACTGCAGCGAATAGGAAGTGAATGGAGTGGAGTGGAGAGGAGTGGATTGGAGAGGACTGTACTGCAGTGAAAATGAGTGGTGTGGAGTGGTGTGGAGTGGTGTGGAGTGGAGTGGAGTGGAGTGGGGTGGAGTGGAGTTGAGTGGGTTGGAGTGGAGTGGAGTGAGTGGAGTGGAGTGGATGGAGTGGAGCATTGCAGAGTGGAGCGGAGTGGAGTGGAGAGGAGAGGAGTGAATGAAGTAGAGTATAATGGAGTGGAGTGGAGTGGAGTGGAGTGGAGTGGAGTGGAGTGGAGTGGAGTGGAGTGGAGTGGAGTGGAGTGGAGTGGAGTGGAGTGGAGTGGAGAGGAGTGATTGAAGAAGAGTATAATGGAGTGGAGTGGAGAGGAGTGGAGTGGAGTGGAGTGGAGTGGAGTGGAGTGGAGTGGAGTGGAGTGGAGTACAGTGGAGCCTTGCGGAGTGGAGTGGAGAGGAGAGGAGTGAATGAGTAGAGTATGATGAAGTGAAGTGGAGTGGAGCATTGCGGAGTGGAGAGTACTGGAGTGGAGAGGAGTGGAATGAAGTAGAATATAATGGAGTGGAGTGGAGTGGAGTGCAGAGGAGTGGAGTTAAATGAAGTGGAGTGGAGTGGGGTGGAGTGCATTGGAGAGGACTGTACGGCAGTGAAAAGGAGTGGAGTGGAGTGGAGTGGGAGTGGAGTGGAGTGGAGTGGAGTGGAGTGGAGTGGAGTGGAGTGGAGCATTGCGGAGTTGAGCGGAGTGGAGTGGAGAGGAGAGGAGTGGAATGAAGTAGAGTATAAGTGAGTGGAGTGGAGTGGAGTGGAGTGGAGTGGAGTGGAGTGGAGTGGGAGTGGAGTAAAGTGGAGTGGAGTGGAGTGGAGTGGAGTGGAGTGGAGTGGAGTGGAGTGGAGTGGAGTGGAGTGGAGTGGAGTGGAGTGGAGTGGAGTGGAGTGGAGTGGTGTGGAGTGGAGTTGAGTACAGTGGAGTACAGTGGACCCTTGAGGAGTGGAGTGGAGAGGAGCCTAGAAAATTGGAGTGGAGTGGAGTGGAGTGGAGTGGAGTGGAGTGGAGTGGAGTGGAGTGGAGTACAGTTGAGTACAGTGGAGTACAGTGGAGCCTTGCGGAGTGGAGCGGAGAGGAGAGGAGTGGAATGAAGTAGAGTATGATGGAGTGGAGTGGAGTGGAGCATTGCGGAGTGGAGCGGACTGGAGTGGAGAGGAGTGGATTGAAGTAGAGTATAATGGAGTGGAGTGGAGTGGAGTGCAGAGGAGTGGAGTTAAATGATGTGGAGTGGAGTGGGGTGAAGTGGATTGGAGAGGACTGTACTGCAGTGAAAAGGAGTGGATGGAGTGGAGTGGAGTGGAGTGGAATGGAGTGGAGTAGAGTGGAGTACAGTGGAGCCTTGAGGAGTGGAGTGGAGAGGAGCCTAGAAAAGTGGAGTGGAGTGGAGTGCAGAGGAGGGAGTTAAATGAAGTGGAGTGGAGTGGGGTGGAGTGGATTGGAGAGGACTGTACTGCAGTGAAAAGGAGTGGAGTGGAGTGGAGTGGTGTGGAGTGGAGTGGAGTGGAATGGAGTGGAGTGGAGTGGAGTGGAGTGGTGTGGAGTGGAGTGGAGTAGAGTGGAGTACAGTGGAGCCTTGAGGAGTGGAGTGGAGAGGAGCCTAGAAAAGTGGAGTGGAGTGGAGTGGAGTGGAGTGGAGTGGAGTGGAGTGGAGCCTTGCTGAGTTGAGTGGAGAGGAGCCTAGAAAAGTGGAGTTGAGTGGAGTGGAGTTGAGTGGAGTGGAGTGGAGTGGAGTAGAGCATTGTGGAGTTGAGCGGAGTGGAGTGGAGAGGAGAGGAGTGGAATGAAGTAGAGTATAAGTGAGTGGAGTGGAGTGGAGTGGAGTGGAGTGGAGTGGAGTGGAGTGGAGTGGAGTGGAGTGGAGTGGTGTGGAGTGGAGTGGAGTGGTGTGGAGTGGAGTGGAGTACAGTGGAGTACAGTGGAGCCTTGAGGAGTGGAGTGGAGAGGAGCCTAGAAAAGTGGAGTGGAGTGGAGTGGAGTGGAGTGGAGTACAGTGGAGTACAGTGGAGTACAGTGGAGTACAGTGGAGCCTTGCGGAGTGGAGTGGAGAGGAGAGGAGTGGAATGAAGTAGATTATGATGGAGTGGAGTGGAGTGGAGCATTGCGGAGTGGAGCGGACTGGAGTGAGAGGAGTGGAAATGAAGTAGAGTATAATGGAGTGGAGTGGAGTGGAGTGCAGAGGAGTGAATTAAATGAAGTGGAGTGGAGTGGGGTGGAGTGGATTGGAGAGGACTGTACTGCAGTGAAAAGGAGTGGAGTGGAGTGGAGTGGAGTGGAGTGGAGTGGAGTGGAGTGGAGTGGAGTGGAGTGGAGTGGAGTGGAGTGGAGTGGAGTGGAGTGGAGTGGAGTGGTGTGTAGTGGAGTGGAGTAGAGTGGAGTACAGTGGAGCCTTGAGGAGTGGAGTGGAGAGGAGCCTAGAAAAGTGGAGTGGAGTGGAGTGGAGTGGAGTGGAGTGGAGTGGAGTGGAGTGGAGTGGAGTAAAGTGGAGTGCTGTGGAGTGGAGTAGAGTGGAGTACAGTGGAGCCTTGAGGAGTGGAGTGGAGCGAAGCCTAGAAAAGTGGAGTGGAGTGGAGTGGAGTGGAGTACAGTGGAGTACAGTGGAGTACAGTGGAGTACAGTGGAGTACAGTGGAGTACAGTGGAGCCTTGCGGAGTGGAGTGGAGAGGAGAGGAGTGGAATGAAGTAGAGTATGATGGAGTGGAGTGGAGTGGAGCATTGCGGAGTGGAGCGGACTGGAGTGGAGAGGAGTGGAATGAAGTAGAGTATAATGCAGTGGAGTGGAGTGGAGTGCAGAGGAGTGGAGTTAAATGAAGTGGAGTGGAGTGGGGTGGAGTGGATTGAGAGGACTGTACTGCAGTGAAAAGGAGTGGAGTGGAGTGGAGTGGTGTGGAGTGGAGTGGAGTGGAATGGAGTGGAGTGGAGTGGAGTGGAGTGGTGTGAGTGGAGTGGAGTAGAGTGGAGTACAGTGGAGCCTTGAGGAGTGGAGTGGAGAGGAGCCTAGAAAAGTGGAGTGAGTGGAGTGAGTGGAGTGGAGTGGAGTGGAGTGGAGTGGAGTGGAGTGGAGTGGAGTGGAGCCTTGCTGAGTTGAGTGGAGAGGAGCCTAGAAAAGTGGAGTTGAGTGGAGTGGAGTCGAGTGGAGTGGAGTGGAGTAGAGCATTGTGGAGTTGAGCGGAGTGGAGTGGAGAGGAGAGGAGTGGAATGAAGTAGAGTATAAGTGAGTGGAGTGGAGTGGAGTGGAGTGGAGTGGAGTGGAGTGGAGTGGAGTGGAGTGGAGTGGAGTGGAGTGGTGTGGAGTGGAGTGGAGTACAGTGGAGTACAGTGGAGCCTTGAGGAGTGGAGTGGAGAGGAGCCTAGAAAAGTGGAGTGGAGTTGAGTGGAGTGGAGTGGAGTGGAGTGGAGTGGAGTACAGTGGAGTACAGTGGAGTACAGTGGAGTACAGTGGAGTACAGTGGAGTATAGTGGAGGACAGTGGAGCCTTGCGGAGTGGAGTGGAGTGGAGTGGAGTGGAGTGGAGTGGAGTGGAGTGGAGTGGAGTGGAGTGGAGTGGAGTGGAGAATAGTACAGTGGAGTACAGTGGAGTACAGTGGAGGACAGTGGAGCCTTGCGGAGTGGAGTGGAGTGGAGTGGAGTGGAGTGGAGTGGAGTAGAGAGTGGAGTGGAGTGGAGTAGAGTGGAGCCTTGAGGAGTGGAGTGGAGAGGAGCCTAGAAAAGTGGAGTGGAGGAGTGGAGTGTGGAGTGCAGAGGAGTGGAGTTAATGAAGTGGAGTGGAGTGGGGTGGAGTGGATTGGAGAGGACTGTACTGCAGTGAAAAGGAGTGGAGTGGAGTGGAGTGGAGTGGAGTGGAGTGGAGTGGAGTGGAGTGGAGTGGAGTGGAGTGGAGTGGTGTGTAGTGGAGTGGAGTAGAGTGGAGTACAGTGGAGCCTTGAGGAGTGGAGTGGAGAGGAGCCTAGAAAAGTGGAGTGGAGTGGAGTGGAGTGGAGTGGAGTGGAGTGGAGTGGAGTGGAGTGGAGTGGTGTGGAGTGGAGTGGAGTAGAGTGGAGTACAGTGGAGCCTTGAGGAGTGGAGTGGAGAGGAGCCTAGAAAAGTGGAGTGGAGTGGAGTGGAGTGGAGTGGAGTGGAGTGGAGTGGAGTGGAGTGGAGTGGAGTGGAGTGGAGTTGAGTGGAGTGGAGTAGAGTGGAGTACAGTGGAGCCTTGAAGAGTGGAGTGGAGAGGAGCCTAGAAAAGTGGAGTGGAGTGGAGTGGAGTGGAGTGGAGTGGAGTGGAGTGGAGTGGAGTGGAGTGGAGTGGGAGCCTTGCTGAGTTGAGTGGAGAGGAGCCTAGAAAAGTGGAGTTGAGTGGAGTGGAGTGGAGTGGAGTGGAGTGGAGTGGAGTGGAGTGGAGTGGAGTGGAGTGGAGTGAGTGGAGTGGAGCATTGCGGAGTTGAGCGGAGTGGAGTGGAGAGGAGAGGAGTGGAATGAAGTAGATTATAAGTGAGTGGAGTGGAGTGGAGTGGAGTGGAGTGGAGTGGAGTGGAGTGGAGTGGAGTGGAGTGGAGTGGAGTGGAGTGGAGTAAAGTGGAGTGCTGTGGAGTGGAGTAGAGTGGAGTACAGTGGAGCCTTGAGGAGTGGAGTGGAGCGAAGCCTAGAAAAGTGGAGTGGAGTGGAGTGGAGTGGAGTGGAGTGGAGTGGAGTGGAGTGGAGTGGAGTACAGTGGAGTACAGTGGAGTACAGTGGAGTACAGTGGAGCCCTGCGGAGTGGAGTGGAGAGGAGAGGAGTGGAATGAAGTAGAGTATGATGGAGTGGAGTGGAGTGGAGCATTGCGGAGTGGAGCGGACTGGAGTGGGGAGGAGTGGAATGAAGTAGAGTATAATGGAGTGGAGTGGAGTGGAGTGCAGAGGAGTGGAGTTAAATGAAGTGGAGTGGAGTGGGGTGGAGTGGATTGGAGAGGACTGTACTGCAGTGAAAAGGAGTGGAGTGGAGTGGAGTGGTGTGTGTGGAGTGGAGTGTGGAGTGGAGTGGAGTGGAGTGAGTGGTGTGGAGTGGAGTGGAGTAGAGTGGAGTACAGTGGAGCCTTGAGGAGTGGAGTGGAGAGAGCCAAGAAAAGTGGAGTGGAGTGGAGTGGAGTGGAGTGGAGTGGAGTGGAGTGGAGTGGAGTGGAGTGGAGTGGAGTGGAGTGGAATGGAGCCTTGCTGAGTTGAGTGGAGAGGAGCCTAGAAAAGTGGTGTTGAGTGGAGTGGAGTGGAGTGGAGTGGAGTGGAGTGGAGTAGAGCATTGTGGAGTTGAGCGGAGTGGAGTGGAGAGGAGAGGAGTGGAATGAAGTAGAGTATAAGTGAGTGGAGTGGAGTGGAGTGGAGTGGAGTGGAGTGGAGTGGAGTGGAGTGAGTGGAGTGGAGTACAGTGGAGTACAGTGGAGTACAGTGGAGTACAGTGGAGCCTTGCGGAGTGGAGTGGAGAGGAGAGGAGTGGAATGAAGTAGATTATGATGGAGTGGAGTGGAGTGGAGCATTGCGGAGTGGAGCGGACTGGAGTGGAGAGGAGTGGAATGAAGTAGAGTATAATGGAGTGGAGTGGAGTGGAGTGCAGAGGAGTGGAGTTAAATGAAGTGGAGTGGAGTGGTGGTGGAGTGGATTGGAGAGGACTGTACTGCAGTGAAAAGGAGTGGAGTGGAGTGAGTGGAGTGGAGTGGAGTGGAGTGGAGTGGAGTGAGTGAGTGGTGTGTAGTGGAGTGGAGTAGAGTGGAGTACAGTGGAGCCTTGAGGAGTGGAGTGGAGAGGAGCCTAGAAAAGTGGAGTGGAGTGGAGTGGAGTGGAGTGGAGTGGAGTGGTGTGGAGTGGAGTGGAGTAGAGTGGAGTACAGTGGAGCCTTGAGGAGTGGAGTGGAGAGGAGCTAGAAAAGTGGAGTTGAGTGAAATAGAGTGGAGTGGAGTGGAGTGGAGTGGAGTGGAGTGGAGTGGAGTGGAGTGGAGTGGAGTGAGTGGAGTGGAGTGGAGTGGAGTGGAGTGGAGTGGAGTGGAGTAGAGTGGAGTACAGTGGAGCCTTGAAGAGTGGAGTGGAGAGGAGCCTAGAAAAGTGGAGTGGAGTGGAGTGGAGTGGAGTGGAGTGGAGTGGAGCCTTGCTGAGTTGAGTGGAGAGGAGCCTAGAAAAGTGGAGTTGAGTGAGTGGAGTGGAGTGGAGTGGAGTGGAGTGGAGTGGAGTGGAGTGGAGTGGAGTGGAGTGGAGCATTGCGGAGTTGAGCGGAGTGGAGTGGAGAGGAGAGGAGTGGAATAAAGTAGAGTATAAGTGAGTGGAGTGGAGTGGAGTGGAGTGGAGTGGAGTGGAGTGGAGTGGAGTGGAATGGAGTGGAGTGGAGTGGAGTGGAGTGGAGTGGAGTGGAGTGGAGTGGAGTGGATTGGAGTACAGTGGAGTACAGTGGAGCCTTGAGGAGTGGAGTGGAGAGGAGCCTAGAAAAGTGGAGTGGAGTGGAGTGGAGTGGAGTGGAGTGTGAGTGGAGTGGAGTGGAGTGGAGTGGAGTACAGTGGAGTACAGTGGAGTACAGTGGAGTACAGTGGAGCCTTGCGGAGTGGAGTAGAGAGGAGAGGAGTGGAATGAAGTAGAGTATGATGGAGTGGAGTGGAGTGGAGCATTGCGGAGTGGAGCGGACTGGAGTGGAGAGGAGTGGAATGAAGTAGAGTATAATGGAGTGGAGTGGAGTGGAGTGGAGTGCAGAGGAGTGGAGTTAAATGAAGTGGAGTGGAGTGGGGTGGAGTGGATTGGAGAGGACTGTACTGCAGTGAAAAGGAGTGGAGTGGAGTGGAGTGGAGTGGAGTGAGTGGAGTGGAGTGGAGTGGAGTGGAGTGGAGTGGAGTGGTGTGTAGTGGAGTGGAGTAGAGTGGAGTACAGTGAGCCTTGAGGAGTGGAGTGGAGAGGAGCCTAGAAAAGTGGAGTGGAGTGGAGTGGAGTGGAGTGGAGTGGAGTGGAGTGGAGTGGAGTGGAGTGGTGTGGAGTGGAGTGGAGTAGAGTGGAGTACAGTGGAGCCTTGAGGAGTGGAGTGGAGAGGAGCTAGAAAAGTGGAGTTGAGTGAAATAGAGTGGAGTGGAGTGGAGTGGAGTGGAGTGGAGTGGAGTGGAGTGGAGTGGAGTGGAGTGGAGTGGAGTGGAGTGGAGTAGAGTGGAGTACAGTGGAGCCTTGAAGAGTGGAGTGGAGAGGAGCCTAGAAAAGTGGAGTGGAGTGGAGTGGAGTGGAGTGGAGTGGAGTGGAGTGGAGTGGAGTGGAGTGGAGTGGAGTGGAGTGGAGCCTTGCTGAGTTGAGTGGAGAGGAGCCTAGAAAAGTGGAGTTGAGTGGAGTGGAGTGGAGTGGAGTGGAGTGGAGTGGAGTGAGTGGAGTGGGAGGAGTGGAGTGGAGTGGAGTGGAGTGGAGCATTGCGGAGTTGAGCGGAGTGGAGTGGAGAGGAGAGGAGTGGAATAAAGTAGAGTATAATGTGAGTGGAGTGGAGTGGAGTGGAGTGGAGTGGAGTGGAGTGGAGTGGAGTGGAATGGAGTGGAGTGGAGTGGAGTGGAGTGAGTGGAGTGGAGTGGAGTGGAGTGGAGTGGAGTGGAGTGGTGTGGAGTGGATTGGAGTACAGTGGAGTACAGTGGAGCCTTGAGGAGTGGAGTGGAGAGGAGCCTAGAAAAGTGGAGTGGAGTGGAGTGGAGTGGAGTGGAGTGAGTGGAGTGGAGTGGAGTGGAGTGGAGTGGAGTGGAGTACAGTGGAGTACAGTGGAGTACAGTGGAGTACAGTGGAGTACAGTGGAGCCTTGCGGAGTGGAGTAGAGAGGAGAGGAGTGGAATGAAGTAGAGTATGATGGAGTGGAGTGGAGTGGAGCATTGCGGAGTGGAGCGGACTGGAGTGGAGAGGAGTGGAATGAAGTAGAGTATAATGGAGTGGAGTGGAGTGGCGTGGAGTGCAGAGGAGTGGAGTTAAATGAAGTGAGTGGAGTGGGGTGGAGTGGATTGGAGAGGACTGTACTGCAGTGAAAAGGAGAGGAGTGGAGGTGGAGTGGAGTGGAGTGGAGTGGAGTGGAGTGGAGTGGAGTGGAGTTTAAATGAAGTGGAGTGGAGTGGAGTGGAGTGGAGTGGAGTGGAATGAGCCTTGCTGAGTTGAGTGGAGAGGAGCCTAGAAAAGTGGAGTGAGTGGAGTGGAGTGGAGTGGAGTGGAGTGGAGTAGAGCATTGTGGAGTTGAGCGGAGTGGAGTGGAGAGGAGAGGAGTGGAATGAAGTAGAGTATAAGTGAGTGGAGTGGAGTGGAGTGAGTGGAGTGGAGTGGAAGTGGAGTGGAGTGGAGTGGAGTGGAGTTGAGTGGAGTGGATGTGGTGTGGAGTGGAGTGGAGTACAGTGGAGTACAGTGGAGCCTTGAGGAGTGGAGTGGAGAGGAGCCTAGAAAAGTGGAGTGGAGTTGAGTGGAGTGGAGTGGAGTGGAGTGGAGTGGAGTGGAGTGAGGAGTGGAGTACAGTGGAGTACAGTGGAGTACAGTGGAGTACAGTGGAGCCTTGCGGAGTGGAAGTGGAGAGAGAGGAGTGGAATGAAGTAGATTATGATGGAGTGGAGTGGAGTGGAGCATTGCGGAGTGGAGCGGACTGGAGTGGAGAGGAGTGAATGAAGTAGAGTATAATGGAGTGGAGTGGAGTGGAGTGCAGAGGAGTGGAGTTAATGAAGTGGAGTGGAGTGGGTGGAGTGGGATTGGAGAGGACTGTACTGCAGTGAAAAGGAAGTGGAGTGGAGTGAGTGGAGTGGAGTGGAGTGTGAGTGGAGTGGAGTGGAGTGGAGTGGAGTGGAGTGGTGTGTAGTGGAGTGGAGTAGAGTGTGAGTTACAGTGGAGCCTTGAGGAGTGGAGTGGAGAGGAGCCTAGAAAGTGAGTGGAGTGGAGTGGAGTGGAGTGGAGTGGAGTGGAGTGGAGTGGAGTGGAGTGGTGTGGAGTGAGTGGAGTAGAGTGGAGTACAGTGGAGCCTTGAGGAGTGGAGTCGGAGAGGAGCCTAGAAAAGTGGAGTTGAGTGAAATAGAGTGGAGTGGAGTGGAGTGGAGTGGAGTGGAGTGAGTGGAGTGGAGTGGAGTGGAGTGGAGTGGAGTGGCAGTACAGTGGAGCCTTGAAGAGTGGAGTGGAGAGGAGCCTAGAAAAGTGGAGTGGAGTGGAGTGGAGTGGAGTGGAGTGGAGTGGAGCCTTGCTGAGTTGAGTGGAGAGGAGCCTAGAAAAGTGGAGTGGAGTGGAGTGGAGTGGAGTGGAGTGGAGCATTGCGGAGTTGAGCGGAGTGGAGTGGAGAGGAGAGGAGTGGAATGAAGTAGAGTATAAGTGAGTGGAGTGGAGTGGAGTGGAGTGGAGTGGAGTGGAGTGGAGTGGAGTGGAGTGGTGTGGAGTGGAGTATAGTGGAGTACAGTGGAGCCTTGAGGAGTGGAGTGGAGAGGAGCCTAGAAAAGTGGAGTGGAGTGGAGTGGAGTGGAGTGGAGTGGAGTGGAGTGGAGTGGAGTGGAGTACAGTGGAGTACAGTGGAGCCTTGCGGAGTGGAGTGGAGAGGAGAGAGTGGAATGAAGTAGAGTATGATGGAGTGGAGTGAGTGGAGCATTGCGGAGTGGAGCGGACTGGAGTGGAGAGGAGTGGAATGAAGTAGAGTATAATGGAGTGGAGTAGGAGTGGAGTGCAGAGGAGTGGAGTTAAATGAAGTGGAGTGGAGTGGGGTAGAGTGGATTGGAGAGGACTGTACTGCAGTGAAAAGGAGTGGAGTGTGGAGTGGAGTGGAGTGGAGTGGAGTGGAGTGGAGTGGAGTGGAGAGTGGAGCCCTTGCTGAGTTGAGTGGAGAGGAGCCTAGAAAAGTGGAGTGAGTGGAGTGGAGTGGAGTGGAGTGGAGTGGAGTGGAGTGGAGTGGAGTGGAGTGGAGTGGAGTGGAGTGGAGTGGAGCATTGCGGAGTTGAGCGGAGTGGAGTGGAGAGGAGAGGAGTGGAATAAAGTAGAGTATAAGTGAGTGGAGTGGAGTGGAGTGGAGTGGAGTGGAGTGGAATGGAGTGGAGTGGAGTGGAGTGGAGTGGAGTGGAGTGGAGTGGAGTGTGAGTGGAGTGGAGTGGAGTGGAGTGGAGTGGAGTGGTGTGGAGTGGATTGGAGTACAGTGGAGTACAGTGGAGCCTTGAGGAGTGGACGTGGAGAGGAGCCTAGAAAAGTGGAGTGGAGTGGAGTGGAGTGGAGTGGAGTGGAGTGGAGTGGAGTGGAGTGGAGTGGAGTGAGTGGAGTGGAGTGGAGTGGAGTACAGTGGAGTACAGTGAGTACAGTGGAGTACAGTGGAGCCTTGCGGAGTGGAGTAGAGAGGAGAGGAGTGGAATGAAGTAGAGTATGATGGAGTGGAGTGAGTGGAGCATTGCGGAGTGGAGCGGACTGGAGTGGAGAGGAGTGAATGAAGTAGAGTATAATGAGTGGAGTGGAGTGGAGTGAGTGGAGTGCAGAGGAGTGGAGTTAAATGAAGTGGAGTGGAGTGGGGTGGAGTGGATTGGAGAGGACTGTACTGCAGTGAAAAGGAGTGAGTGGAGTGGAGTGGAGTGGAGTGGAGTGGAGTGGAGTGGAGTGGAGTGAGTGGAGTGGAGTGGAGTGTTGTGTGTAGTGGAGTGGGTGTGTAGTGGAGTGGAGTAGAGTGGAGTACAGTGGAGCCTTGAGGAGTGGAGTGGAGAGGAGCCTAGAAAAGTGGAGTGGAGTGGAGTGGAGTGGAGTGGAGTGGAGTGGAGTGGAGTGGAGTGGAGTGGAGTGGAGAGGAGTGGAATGAAGTAGAGTATAATAAAGTGGAGTGGAGAGGAGTGAGTGGAGTGGAGTGGAGTGGAGTGGAGGGAGTGGAGTGGAGTGGAGTACAGTGGAGTACAGTGGAGCCTTGCGGAGTGGAGTGGAGAGGAGAGGAGTGGAATGAAGTAGAGTATGATGAAGTGAAGTGGAGTGGAGCATTGCGGAGTGGAGCGGACTGGAGTGGAGAGGAGTGGAATGAAGTAGAGTATAATGGAGTGGAGTGGAGTGGAGTGCAGAGGAGTGTAGTTAAATGAAGTGGAGTGGAGTGGGGTGGAGTGGATTGGAGAGGACTGTACTGCAGTGAAAAGGAGTGGAGTGGAGTGGAGTAGATTGGAGTGGAGTGGAGTGGAGTTGAGTGGAGTGGAATGGAGTGGAGTGGAGTGGAGTGGAGTGGAATGGAGAGGAAAGGAGTGGAATGAAGTAGAGTATAAGTGAGTGGGTGGAGTGGAGTGGAGTGGAGTGGAGTGGAGTGGAGTGGAGTGGAATGTACTGCAGCGAATAGGAGTGGAATGGAGTGGAGCGGAGAGGAGTGGATTGGAGAGGACTGTACTGCAGTGAAAATGAGTGGTGTGGAGTGGTGTGGAGTGGTGTGGAGTGGAGTGGAGTGGAGTGGAGTGGAGTGGAGTGGAGTGGAGTGGAGTGGAGTTGAGTGGGTTGGAGTGGAGTGGAGTGGAGCTGAGTGGAGTGGAGTGGAATGGAGTGGAGTATTGCAGAGTGGAGCGGAGTATCGCACAGTGGAGCGGAGTGGAGTGGAGTGGAGTGGAGTGGAGTGGAGTGGAGTGGAGTGGAGTGGAGTGGAGTGGAGCATTGCGGAGTTGAGCGGAGTGGAGTGGAGAGGAGAGGAGTGGAATGAAGTAGAGTATAAGTGAGTGGAGTGGAGTGGAGTGGAGTGGAGTGGAGTGGAGTGGAGTGGAGTGGAGTGGAGTGGAGTGGAGTGGAGTGGAGTGGTGTGGAGTGGAGTAGAGTGGAGTACAGTGGAGCCTTGAGGAGTGGAGTGGAGAGGAGCCTAGAAAAGTGGAGTGGAGTGGAGTGGAGTGGAGTGGAGTGGAGTGGAGTGGAGTGGAGTGGAGTGGAGTGGAGTGGAGTGGAGTACAGTGGAGTACAGTGGAGCCTTGCGGAGTGGAGTGGAGAGGAGAGGAGTGGAATGAAGTAGAGTATGATGGAGTGGAGTGGAGTGGAGAATTGCGGAGTGGAGCGGACTGGAGTGGAGAGGAGTGGAATGAAGTAGAGTATAATGGAGTGGAGTGGAGTGGAGTGCAGAGGAGTGGAGTTAAATGAAGTGGAGTGGAGTGGGGTAGAGTGGATTGGAGAGGACTGTACTGCAGTGAAAAGGAGTGGAGTGGAGTGGAGTGGAGTGGAGTGGAGTGGAGTGGAGTGGAGTGGAGTGGAGTGGAGTGGAGTGGAGTGGAGTGGTGTGGAGTGCAGTAGAGTGGAGTACAGTGGAGCCTTGAGGAGTGGAGTGGAGAGGAGCCTAGAAAAGTGGAGTGGAGTGGAGTGGAGTGGAATGGAGTGGAGTGGAGTGGAGTGGAGTGGAGTGGAGTGGAGTGGAGTGGAGTGGAGTGGAGTGGAGCCTTGCTGAGTTGAGTGGAGAGGAGCCTAGAAAAGTGGAGTTGAGTGGAGTGGAGTGGAGTGGAGTGGAGTGGAGTGGAGTGGAGTGGAGTGGAGTGGAGTGGAGTGGTGTGTAGTGGAGTGGAGTAGAGTGGAGTACAGTGGAGCCTTGAGGAGTGGAGTGGAGAGGAGCCTAGAAAAGTGGAGTGGAGTGGAGTGGAGTGGAGTGGAGTGGAGTGGAGTGGAGTGGAGTGGAGTGGAGTGGAGTGGAGTGGAGAGGAGTGGAATGAAGTAGAGTATAATAAAGTGGAGTGGAGAGGAGTGGAGTGGAGTGGAGTGGAGTGGAGTGGAGTGGAGTGGAGTGGAGTACAGTGGAGTACAGTGGAGCCTTGCGGAGTGGAGTAGAGAGGAGAGGAGTGGAATGAAGTAGAGTATGATGAAGTGAAGTGGAGTGGAGCATTGCGGAGTGGAGCGGACTGGAGTGGAGAGGAGTGGAATGAAGTAGAGTATAATGGAGTGGAGAGGAGTTGAGTGCAGAGGAGTGGAGTTAAATGAAGTGGAGTGGAGTGGGGTAGAGTGGATTGGAGAAGACTGTACTGCAGTGAAAAGGAGTGGAGTGGAGTGGAGTGGAGTGGAGTGGAGTGGAGTGGAGTGGAGTGGAGTGGAGTGGTGTGGAGTGCAGTAGAGTGGAGTACAGTGGAGCCTTGAGGAGTGGAGTGGAGAGGAGCCTAGAAAAGTGGAGTGGAGTGGAGTGGAATGGAGTGGAGTGGAGTGGAGTGGAGTGGAGTGGATTGGAGTGGAGTGGAGCCTTGCTGAGTTGAGTGGAGAGGAGCCTAGAAAAGTGGAGTTGAGTGGAGTGGAGTGGAGTGGAGTGGAGTGGAGTGGAGTGGAGTGGAGTGGAGTGGAGTGGTGTGGAATGGAGTGGAGTACAGTGGAGTACAGAGGAGCCTTGAGGAGTGGAGTGGAGAGGAGCCTAGAAAAGTGGAGTGGAGTGGAGTGGAGTGGAGTGGAGTGGAGTGGAGTGGAGTGGAGTACAGTGGAGTACAGTGGAGTACAGTGGAGTACAGTGGAGCCTTGCGGAGTGGAGTGGAGAGGAGTGGAATGAAGTAGAGTATGATGGAGTGGAGTTGAGTGGAGCATTGCGGAGTGGAGCGGACTGGAGTCGAGAGGAGTGGAATGAAGTAGAGTATAATGGAGTGGAGTGGAGTGGAGTGCAGAGGAGTGGAGTTAAATGAAGTGGAGTGGAGTGGGGTGGAGTGGATTGGAGAGGACTGTACTGCAGTGAAAAGGAGTGAGGTGGAGTGGAGTGGAGTGGAGTGGAGTGGAGTGGAGTGGAGTGGAGTGGAGTGGAGTGGTGTGGAGTGGAGTGGAGTGGAGTGGAGTGGAGTACAGTGGAGCCTTGAGGAGTGGAGTGCAGAGGAGCCTAGAAAAGAGTAGTGGAGTGGAGTGGAGTGGAGTGGAGTGGAGTGGAGTGGAGTGGAGTGGAGTGGAGTGGAGTGGAGTGGAGTGGAGTGGAGTGGAGTGGAGTGGAGTAGAGTGGAGTGGAGCCTTGCTGAATTGAGTGGAGAGGAGCCTAGAAAAGTTGAGTTGAGTGGAATGGAGTGGAGTGGAGTGGAGTGGAGTGGAGTGGAGTGGAGTGGAGTGGAGTGGAGTGGAGTGGAGTGGAGTGGAGCATTGCGGAGTTGAGCGGAGTGGAGTGAAGAGGAGAGGAGTGGAATGAAATAGAGTATAAGTGAGTGGAGTGGAGTGGAGTGGAGTGGAGTGGAGTGGAGTGGAGTGGAGTGGAGTGGAGTGGAGTGGAGTGGAGTGGAGTGGAGTTGAGTGGAGTGGAGTTGATTGGAGTGGAGTGGAGTGGAGTGGAGTGGAGGGAGTGGAGTGGAGTGGAGTTCAGTGGAGCATTGCGGAGTTGAGCGGAGTGGAGTGGAGAGGAGAGGAGTGGAATGAAGTAGAGTATAAGTGAGTGGAGTGGAGTGGAGTGGAGTGGAGTGGAGTGGAGTGGAGTGGAGTGGAGTGGAGTGGAGTGGAGTGGAGTGGAGGGAGTGGAGTGGAGTGGAGTTCAGTGGAGCATTGCGGAGTTGAGCGGAGTGGAGTGGAGTGGAGTGGAGTGGAGTGGAGTGGAGTGGAGTGGAGTGGTGTGTAGTGGAGTGGAGTAGAGTGGAGTACAGTGGAGCCTTGAGGAGTGGAGTGGAGAGGAGCCTAGAAAAGTGGAGTGGAGTGGAGTGGAGTGGAGTGGAGTGGAGTGGAGTGGAGTGGAGTGGAGTGGAGTGGAGAGGAGTGGAATGAAGTAGAGTATAATAAAGTGGAGTGGAGAGGAGTGGAGTGGAGTGGAGTGGAGTGGAGTGGAGTGGAGTGGAGTGGAGTGGAGTGGAGTGGAGTGGAGTGGAGTACAGTGGAGTACAGTGGAGCCTTGCGGAGTGGAGTAGAGAGGAGAGGAGTGGAATGAAGTAGAGTATGATGAAGTGAAGTGGAGTGGAGCATTGCGGAGTGGAGCGGACTGGAGTGGAGAGGAGTGGAATGAAGTAGAGTATAATGGAGTGGAGAGGAGTTGAGTGCAGAGGAGTGGAGTTAAATGAAGTGGAGTGGAGTGGGGTAGAGTGGATTGGAGAGGACTGTACTGCAGTGAAAAGGAGTGGAGTGGAGTGGAGTGGAGTGGAGTGGAGTGGAGTGGAGTGGAGTGGAGTGGAGTGGAGTGGAGTGGAGTGGAGTGGAGTGGAGTGGAGTGGTGTGGAGTGCAGTAGAGTGGAGTACAGTGGAGCCTTGAGGAGTGGAGTGGAGAGGAGCCTAGAAAAGTGGAGTGGAGTGGAGTGGAATGGAGTGGAGTGGAGTGGAGTGGAGTGGAGTGGAGTGGAGTGGAGTGGAGTGGAGTGGAGCCTTGCTGAGTTGAGTGGAGAGGAGCCTAGAAAAGTGGAGTTGAGTGGAGTGGAGTGGAGTGGAGTGGAGTGGAGTGGAGTGGAGTGGAGTGGAGTGGAGTGGAGTGGTGTGGAATGGAGTGGAGTACAGTGGAGTACAGAGGAGCCTTGAGGAGTGGAGTGGAGAGGAGCCTAGAAAAGTGGAGTGGAGTGGAGTGGAGTGGAGTGGAGTGGAGTGGAGTGGAGTGGAGTGGAGTGGAGTGGAGTGGAGTACAGTGGAGTACAGTGGAGTACAGTGGAGCCTTGCGGAGTGGAGTGGAGAGGAGTGGAATGAAGTAGAGTATGATGGAGTGGAGTTGAGTGGAGCATTGCGGAGTGGAGCGGACTGGAGTCGAGAGGAGTGGAATGAAGTAGAGTATAATGGAGTGGAGTGGAGTGGAGTGCAGAGGAGTGGAGTTAAATGAAGTGGAGTGGAGTGGGGTGGAGTGGATTGGAGAGGACTGTACTGCAGTGAAAAGGAGTGAGGTGGAGTGGAGTGGAGTGGAGTGGAGTGGAGTGGAGTGGAGTGGAGTGGAGTGGAGTGGAGTGGTGTGGAGTGGAGTGGAGTGGAGTGGAGTGGAGTACAGTGGAGCCTTGAGGAGTGGAGTGCAGAGGAGCCTAGAAAAGAGTAGTGGAGTGGAGTGGAGTGGAGTGGAGTGGAGTGGAGTGGAGTGGAGTGGAGTGGAGTGGAGTGGAGTGGAGTGGAGTGGAGTGGAGTGGAGTGGAGTGGAGTAGAGTGGAGTGGAGCCTTGCTGAATTGAGTGGAGAGGAGCCTAGAAAAGTTGAGTTGAGTGGAATGGAGTGGAGTGGAGTGGAGTGGAGTGGAGTGGAGTGGAGTGGAGTGGAGTGGAGTGGAGTGGAGTGGAGCATTGCGGAGTTGAGCGGAGTGGAGTGAAGAGGAGAGGAGTGGAATGAAATAGAGTATAAGTGAGTGGAGTGGAGTGGAGTGGAGTGGAGTGGAGTGGAGTGGAGTGGAGTGGAGTGGAGTGGAGTGGAGTGGAGTTGAGTGGAGTGGAGTTGATTGGAGTGGAGTGGAGTGGAGTGGAGGGAGTGGAGTGGAGTGGAGTTCAGTGGAGCATTGCGGAGTTGAGCGGAGTGGAGTGGAGAGGAGAGGAGTGGAATGAAGTAGAGTATAAGTGAGTGGAGTGGAGTGGAGTGGAGTGGAGTGGAGTGGAGTGGAGTGGAGTGGAGTGGAGTGGAGTGGAGTGGAGTGGAGTGGAGTTGAGCGGAGTGGAGTGGAGAGGAGAGGAGTGGAATGAATTAGAGTATAAGTGAGTGGAGTGGAGTGGAGTAGAGTGGAGTGGAGTGGAGTGGAGTGGAGTGGAGTGGAGTGGAGTGGAGTGGAGTGGAGTGGAGTGGAGTGGAGTGGAGTGGGAGCCTTGCTGAGTTGAGTGGAGAGGAGCCTAGAGAAGTGGAGTTGAGTGAAGTGGAGTGGAGTGGAGTGGAGTGGAGTGGAGTGGAGTGGAGTGGAGTGGAGTGGAGTGGAGTGGAGCATTGCGGAGTTGAGCGGAGTGGAGTGGAGAGGAGAGGAGTGGAATAAAGTAGAGTATAAGTGAGTGGAGTGGAGTGGAGTGGAGTGGAGTGGAGTGGAGTGGAGTGGAATGGAGTGGAGTGGAGTGGAGTGGAGTGGAGTGGAGTGGAGTGGAGTGGAGTGGAGTGGTGTGGAGTGGATTGGAGTACAGTGGAGTACAGTGGAGCCTTGAGGAGTGGAGTGGAGAGGAGCCTAGAAAAGTGGAGTGGAGTGGAGTGGAGTGGAGTGGAGTGGAGTGGAGTGGAGTGGAGTGGAGTGGAGTACAGTGGAGTACAGTGGAGTACAGTGGAGCCTTGCGGAGTGGAGTAGAGAGGAGAGGAGTGGAATGAAGTAGAGTATGATGGAGTGGAGTGGAGTGGAGCATTGCGGAGTGGAGCGGACTGGAGTGGAGAGGAGTGGAATGAAGTAGAGTATAATGGAGTGGAGTGGAGTGGAGTGGAGTGCAGAGGAGTGGAGTTAAATGAAGTGGAGTGGAGTGGGGTGGAGTGGATTGGAGAGGACTGTACTGCAGTGAAAAGGAGTGGAGTGGAGTGGAGTGGAGTGGAGTGGAGTGGAGTGGAGTGGAGTGGAGTGGAGTGGAGTGGAGTGGTGTGTAGTGGAGTGGAGTAGAGTGGAGTACAGTGGAGCCTTGAGGAGTGGAGTGGAGAGGAGCCTAGAAAAGTGGAGTGGAGTGGAGTGGAGTGGAGTGGAGTGGAGTGGAGTGGAGTGGAGTGGAGTGGAGTGGAGTGGAGTGGAGTGGAGTGGAGTGGAGTGGAGTGGAGAGGAGTGGAATGAAGTAGAGTATAATAAAGTGGAGTGGAGAGGAGTGGAGTGGAGTGGAGTGGAGTGGAGTGGAGTGGAGTGGAGTGGAGTGGAGTGGAGTGGAGTGGAGTGGAGTGGAGTACAGTGGAGTACAGTGGAGCCTTGCGGAGTGGAGTAGAGAGGAGAGGAGTGGAATGAAGTAGAGTATGATGAAGTGAAGTGGAGTGGAGCATTGCGGAGTGGAGCGGACTGGAGTGGAGAGGAGTGGAATGAAGTAGAGTATAATGGAGTGGAGAGGAGTTGAGTGCAGAGGAGTGTAGTTAAATGAAGTGGAGTGGAGTGGGGTGGAGTGGATTGGAGAGGACTGTACTGCAGTGAAAAGGAGTGGAGTGGAGTGGAGTAGATTGGAGTGGAGTGGAGTGGAGTGGAGTGGAATGGAGAGGAGTGGAGTGGAGTGGAGTGGAATGGAGAGGAAAGGAGTGGAATGAAGTAGAGTATAAGTGAGTGGAGTGGAGTGGAGTGGAGTGGAGTGGAGTGGAGTGGAGTGGAGTGGAGTGGAGTGGAGTGGAGTGGAGTGGAGTGGAGTGGAGTGGAGTGGAATGTACTGCAGCGAATAGCAGTGGAATGGAGTGGAGCGGAGAGGAGTGGATTGGAGAGGACTGTACTGCAGTGAAAATGAGTGGTGTGGAGTGGTGTGGAGTGGAGTGGAGTGGAGTGGAGTGGAGTGGAGTGGAGTGGAGTGGAGTTGAGTGGGTTGGAGTGGAGTGGAGTGGAGCGGAGTGGAGTGGAGTGGAATGGAGTGGAGTATTGCAGAGTGGAGCGGAGTATCGCAGAGTGGAGCGGAGTGGAGTGGAGTGGAGTGGAGTGGAGTGGAGTGGAGTGGAGTGGAGTGGAGTGGAGTGGAGTGGAGTGGAGCATTGCGGAGTTGAGCGGAGTGGAGTGGAGAGGAGAGGAGTGGAATGAAGTAGAGTATAAGTGAGTGGAGTGGAGTGGAGTGGAGTGGAGTGGAGTGGAGTGGAGTGGAGTGGAGTGGAGTGGAGTGGAGTGGAGTGGAGTGGAGTGGAGTGGAGTGGAGTGGTGTGGAGTGGAGTAGAGTGGAGTACAGTGGAGCCTTGAGGAGTGGAGTGGAGAGGAGCCTAGAAAAGTGGAGTGGAGTGGAGTGGAGTGGAGTGGAGTGGAGTGGAGTGGAGTGGAGTGGAGTGGAGTACAGTGGAGTACAGTGGAGCCTTGCGGAGTGGAGTGGAGAGGAGAGGAGTGGAATGAAGTAGAGTATGATGGAGTGGAGTGGAGTGGAGCATTGCGGAGTGGAGCGGACTGGAGTGGAGAGGAGTGGAATGAAGTAGAGTATAATGGAGTGGAGTGGAGTGGAGTGCAGAGGAGTGGAGTTAAATGAAGTGGAGTGGAGTGGGGTAGAGTGGATTGGAGAGGACTGTACTGCAGTGAAAAGGAGTGGAGTGGAGTGGAGTGGAGTGGAGTGGAGTGGAGTGGAGTGGAGTGGAGTGGAGTGGTGTGGAGTGCAGTAGAGTGTAGTACAGTGGAGCCTTGAGGAGTGGAGTGGAGAGGAGCCTAGAAAAGTGGAGTGGAGTGGAGTGGAGTGGAGTGGAGTGGAGTGGAGTGGAGTGGAATGGAGTGGAGTGGAGTGGAGTGGAGTGGAGTGGAGTGGAGTGGAGTGGAGTGGAGTGGAGTGGAGTGGAGTGGAGTGGAGCCTTGCTGAGTTGAGTGGAGAGGAGCCTAGAAAAGTGGAGTTGAGTGGAGTGGAGTGGAGTGGAGTGGAGTGGAGTGGAGTGGAGTAGTGTGGAATGGAGTGGAGTACAGTGGAGTACAGTGGAGCCTTGAGGAGTGGAGTGGAGAGGAGCCTAGAAAAGTGGAGTGGAGTGGAGTGGAGTGGAGTGGAGTGGAGTGGAGTGGAGTGGAGTGGAGTGGAGTGGAGTGGAGTACAGTGGAGTACAGTGGAGTACAGTGGAGCCTTGCGGAGTGGAGTGGAGAGGAGTGGAATGAAGTAGAGTATGATGGAGTGGAGTGGAGTGGAGCATTGAGGAGTGGAGCGGACTGGAGTCGAGAGGAGTGGAATGAAGTAGAGTATAATGGAGTGGAGTGGAGTGGAGTGCAGAGGAGTGGAGTTAAATGAAGTGGAGTGGAGTGGGGTGGAGTGGATTGGAGAGGACTGTACTGCAGTGAAAAGGAGTGAGGTGGAGTGGAGTGGAGTGGAGTGGAGTAGAGTGGAGTGGAGTGGAGTGGAGTGGAGTGGAGTGGAGTGGAGTGGAGTGGAGTGGAGTGTTGTGGAGTGGATTGGAGTGGAGTGGAGTACAGTGGAGCCTTGAGGAGTGGAGTGGAGAGGAGCCTAGAAAAGAGTAGTGGAGTGGAGTGGAGTGGAGTGGAGTGGAGTGGAGTGGAGTGGAGTGGAGTGGAGTGGAGTGGAGTGGAGTGGAGTGGAGTGGAGTGGAGTGGAGTGGAGTAGAGTGGAGTGGAGCCTTGCTGAGTTGAGTGGAGAGGAGCCTAGAAAAGTTGAGTTGAGTGGAATGGAGTGGAGTGGAGTGGAGTGGAGTGGAGTGGAGTGGAGTGGAGTGGAGTGGAGTGGAGTGGAGTGGAGCATTGCGGAGTTGAGCGGAGTGGAGTGAAGAGGAGAGGAGTGGAATGAAATAGAGTATAAGTGAGTGGAGTGGAGTGGAGTGGAGTGGAGTGGAGTGGAGTGGAGTGGAGTGGAGTGGAGTGGAGTGGAGTGGAGTGGAGTTGAGTGGAGTGGAGTTGATTGGAGTGGAGTGGAGTGGAGTGGAGTGGAGGGAGTGGAGTGGAGTGGAGTTGAGTGGAGCATTGCGGAGTTGAGCGGAGTGGAGTGGAGAGGAGAGGAGTGGAATGAAGTAGAGTATAAGTGAGTGGAGTGGAGTGGAGTGGAGCGGAGTGGAGTGGAGTGGAGTGGAGTGGAGTGGAGTGGAGTGGAGTGGAGTGGAGTGGAGTGGAGTGGAGTGGAGTTGAGCGGAGTGGAGTGGAGAGGAGAGGAGTGGAATGAATTTGAGTATAAGTGAGTGGAGTGGAGTGGAGTAGAGTGGAGTGGAGTGGAGTGGAGTGGAGTGGAGTGGAGTGGAGTGGAGTGGAGTGGAGTGGAGTGGAGCCTTGCTGAGTTGAGTGGAGAGGAGCCTAGAGAAGTGGAGTTGAGTGGAGTGGAGTGGAGTGGAGTGGAGTGGAGTGGAGTGGAGTGGAGTGGAGCATTGCGGAGTTGAGCGGAGTGGAGTGGAGAGGAGAGGAGTGGAATGAAGTAGAGTATAAGTGAGTGGAGTGGAGTGGAGTGGAGTCGAGTCGAGTGGAGTGGAGTGGAGAGGTGTGGAGTGGAGTGGAGTAGAGTGGAGTACAGTGGAGCCTTGAGGAGTGGAGTGGAGAGGAGCCTAGAAAAGTGGAGTGGAGTGGAGTGGAGTGGAGTGGAGTGGAGTGGAGTGGAGTGGAGTGGAGTGGAGTGGAGTGGAGTGGAGAGGAGTGGAGTAGAGTGGAGTACAGTGGAGCCTTGACGAGTGGAGTGGACTGGAGCCTAGAAAAGTGGAGTTGAGTGGAGTGGAGTGGAGTGGAGTGGAGTGGAGTGGAGTGGAGTGGAGTGGAGTGGAGTGGAGGAATGCGGAGTGGAGTGGAGTGGAGTGGAGTGGAGTGGAGTGGAGTGGAGTGGAGTGGAGTGGAGTGGAGTGGAGTGGAGTACAGTGGAGTACAGTGGAGCCTTGCGGAGTGGAGTGGAGAGGAGAGGAGTGGAATGAAGTAGAGTATGATGGAGTGGAGTGGAGTGGAGCATTGCGGAGTGGAGCGGACTGGAGTGGAGAGGAGTGGAATGAAGTAGAGTATAATGGAGTGGAGTGGAGTGGATTGGAGTGCAGAGGAGTGGAGTTAAATGAAGAGGAGTGGAGTGGGGTGGAGTGGATTGGAGAGGACTGTACTGCAGTGAAAAGGAGTGGAGTGGAGTGGAGTGGAGTGGAGTGGAGTGGAGTGGAGTGGAGTGGAGTGGAGTGGAGTGGTGTGGAGTGGAGTGGAGTGGAGTGGAGTGGAGTAGAGTGGAGTACAGTGGAGCCTTGAAGAGTGGAGTGGAGAGGAGCCTAGAAAAGAGGAGTGGAGTGGAGTGGAGTGGAGTGGAGTGGAGTGGAGTGGAGTGGAGTGGAGTGGAGTGGAGTGGAGTGGAGCCTTGCTGAGTTGAGTGGAGAGGAGCCTAGAAAAGTTGAGTTGAGTGGAATGGAGTGGAGTGGAGTGGAGTGAAGTGGAGTGGAGTGGAGCATTGCGGAGTTGAGCGGAGTGGAGTGAAGAGGAGATGATTGGAATGAAAGAGAGTATAAGTGAGTGGAGTGGAGTGGAGTGGAGTGGAGTGGAGTTGAGTGGAGTGGAGTGGAGTGGAGTGGAGTGGAGTGGAGTGGAGTGGAGTGGAGTGGTGTGGAGTGGAAAGGAGTAGAGTGGAGTACAGTGGAGCCTTGAGGAGTGGAGTGGAGAGGATCATAGAAAAGTGGAGTGGAGTGGAGTGGAGTGGAGTGGAGTACAGTGGAGTACAGTGGAGCCTTGCGGAGTGGAGTGGAGAGGAGAGGAGTGGAATGAAGTAGACTATGATGGAGTGGAGTGGAGTGGAGTGGAGTAGAGTGGAGTGGAGTGGAGTGGAGTGGAGTGGAGTGGAGTGGAGTGGAGTGGAGTGGAGTGGAGCATTGCGGAGTTGAGCGGAGTGGAGTGGAGAGGAGAGGAGTGGAATGAAGTAGAGTATAAGTGAGTGGAGTGGAGTGGAGTGGAGTGGTGTGGCGTGGAGTGGAGTGGAGTGGAGTGGAGTGGAGTGGAGTGGAGTGGAGTGGAGTGGAGTGGAGTGGAGTGGAGTGGAGTGGAGTGGAGAGGAGAGGAGTGGAATGAAGTAGAGTATAAGTGAGTGGAGTGGAGTGGAGTGGAGTGGTGTGGCGTGGAGTGGAGTGGAGTGGAGTGGAGTGGAGTGGAGTGGAGTGGAGTGGAGTGGAGTGGAGTGGTGTGGAGTGGAGATGAGTACAGTGGAGTACAGTGGAGCCTTGAGGAGTGGAGTGGAGAGGAGCCTAGAAAAGTGGAGTGGAGTGGATTGGAGTGGAGTGCAGTGGAGTGGAGTGGAGTGGAGTACAGTGGAGTACAGTGGAGTACAGTGGAGCCTTGCGGAGTGGAGTGGAGAGGAGAGGAGTGGAATGAAGTAGAGTATGATGGAGTGGAGTGGAGTGGAGCATTGCGGAGTGGAGCGGACTGGAGTGGAGAGGAGTGGAAGTGGAATGAAGTAGAGTATAATGGAGTGGAGTGGAGTGGAGTGCAGAGGAGTGGAGTTAAATGAAGTGGAGTGGAGTGGGGTGGAGTGGATTGGAGAGGACTGTACTGCAGTGAAAAGGAGTGGAGTGGAGTGGAGTGGAGTGGAGTGGAGTGAGTGGAGTGGAGTGGAGTGGAGTGGAGTGGAGTGGTGTGGAGTGGAGTGGAGTGGAGTGGAGTGGAGTAGAGTGGGAGTACAGTGGAGCCTTGAAGAGTGGAGTGGAGAGGAGCCTAGAAAAGAGGAGTGGAGTGGAGTGGAGTGGAGTGGAGTGGAGTGGAGTGGAGTGGAGTGGAGTGGAGTGGAGCCTTGCTGAGTTGAGTGGAGAGGAGCCTAGAAAAGTTGAGTTGAGTGGAATGGAGTGGAGTGGAGTGGAGTGAAGTGGAGTGGAGTGGAGCATTGCGGAGTTGAGCGGAGTGGAGTGAAGAGGAGATGAGTGGAATGAAAGAGAGTATAAGTGAGTGGAGTGGAGTGGAGTGGAGTGGAGTGGAGTGGAGTGGAGTGGAGTGGAGTGGAGTGGAGTGGAGTGGTGTGGAGTGGAAAGGAGTAGAGTGGAGTACAGTGGAGCCTTGAGGAGTGGAGTGGAGAGGATCATAGAAAAGTGGAGTGGAGTGGAGTGGAGTGGAGTGGAGTACAGTGGAGTACAGTGGAGCCTTACGGAGTGGAGTGGAGAGGAGAGGAGTGGAATGAAGTAGACTATGATGGAGTGGAGTGGAGTGTAGTGGAGTGGAGTGGAGTGGAGTGGAGTAAAGTGGAGTGGAGTGGAGTGGAGTGGAGTGGAGTGGAGTGGAGTGGAGTGGAGTGGAGTGGAGTGGAGTGGAGTGGAGTGGAGCATTGCGGAGTTGAGCGGAGTGGAGTGGAGAGGAGAGGAGTGGAATGAAGTAGAGTATAAGTGAGTGGAGTGGAGTGGTGTGGAGTGGAGTGGAGTGGAGTGGAGTGGAGTGGAGTGGAGTGGAGTGGAGTGGAGTGGAGTGGAGCATTGCAGAATTGAGCGGAGTGGAGTGGAGAGGAGAGGAGTGGAATGAAGTAGAGTATAAGTGAGTGGAGTGGAGTGGAGTGGAGTGGAGTGGAGTGGAGTGGAGTGGAGTGGAGTGGAGTGGAGTGGAGTGGAGTGGAGTGGAGTGGAGTGGAGTGGAGTGGTGTGGAGTGGAGATGAGTACAGTGGAGTACAGTGGAGCCTTGAGGAGTGGAGTGGAGAGGAGCCTAGAAAAGTGGAGTGGAGTGGAGTGGAGTGGAGTGCAGTGGAGTGGAGTGGAGTGGAGTACAGTGGAGTACAGTGGAGTACAGTGGAGCCTTGCGGAGTGGAGTGGAGAGGAGAGGAGTGGAATGAAGTAGAGTATGATGGAGTGGAGTGGAGTGGAGCATTGCGGAGTGGAGCGGACTGGAGTGGAGAGGAGTGGAATGAAGTAGAGTATAATGGAGTGGAGTGGAGTGGAGTGCAGAGGAGTGGAGTTAAATGAAGTGGAGTGGAGTGGGGTGGAGTGGATTGGAGAGGACTGTACTGCAGTGAAAAGGAGTGGAGTGGAGTGGAGTGGAGTGGAGTGGAATGGAGTGGAGTGGAGTGGAGTGGAGTGGAGTGGAGTGGAGTGGAGTGGAGTGGAGTGGAGTGGAGTGGTGTGTAGTGGAGTGGAGTAGAGTGGAGTACAGTGGGGCCTTGAGGAGTGGAGTGGAGAGGAGCCTAGAAAAGTGGAGTGGAGTGGAGTGGAGTGGAGTGGAGTGGAGTGGAGTGGAGTGGAGTGGAGTGGAGTGGAGTGGAGTGGAGTGGAGTGGAGTGGAATGAAGAAGAGTGGAATGAAGAAGAGTATAATGGAGTGGAGTGGAGAGGAGTGGAGTGGAGTGGAGTGGAGTGGAGTGGAGTGGAGTGGAGTGGAGTGGAGTGGAGTGGAGTGGAGTGGAGTGGAGTGGAGTACAGTGGAGCCTTGCGGAGTGGAGTGGAGAGGAGAGGAGTGGAATGAAGTAGAGTATGATGAAGTGAATTGGAGTGGAGCATTGCGGAGTGGAGCGGACTGGAGTGGAGAGGAGTGGAATGAAGTAGAGTATAATGGAGTGGAGTGGAGTGGAGTGCAGAGGAGTGTAGTTAAATGAAGTGGAGTGGAGTGGGGTGGAGTGGAGTGGAGTGGGGTGGAGTGGATTGGAGAGGACTGTACTGCAGTGAAAAGGAGTGGAGTGGAGTGGAGTAGAGTGGAGTGGAGTGGAGTGGAATGGAGTGGAGTGGAGTGGAGTGGAGTGGAAAGGAGAGGAGTGGAATGAAGCAGAGTATAAGTGAGTGGAGTGGAGTGGAGTGGAGTGGAGTGGAGTGGAGTGGAGTGGAGTGGAGTGGAGTGGAGTGGAGTGGAGTGGAGTGGAGTGGAATGTACTGCAGCGAATAGGAGTGAAATGGAGTGGAGTGGAGAGGAGTGGAATGGAGAGGACTGTACTGCAGTGAAAATGAGTGGTGTGGAGTGGTGTGGAGTGGTGTGGAGTGGAGTGGAGTGGAGTGGAGTGGAGTTGAGTGGGTTGGAGTGGATGGAGTGGAGTGGAGTGGAGCATTGCAGAGTGGAGCGGAGTGGAGTGGAGAGGAGAGGAGTGGAATGAAGTAGAGTATAATGGAGTGGAGTTGAGTGGAGTGGAGTGGAGTGGAGTGGAGTGGAGTGGAGTGGAGTGGAGTGGAGTGGAGTGGAGTGGAGTGGAGTGGAGTGGAGTGGAGCATTACAGAGTTGAGCGGAGTGGAGTGGAGAGGAGAGGAGTGGAATGAAGTAGAGTATAAGTGAGTGGAGTGGAGTGGAGTGGAGTGGTGTGGAGTGGAGTGGAGTGGGAGTGGAGTGGAGTGGAGTGGAGTGGAGTGGAGTGGAGTGGAGTGGAGTGGAGTGGAGTGGAGTGGAGTGGAGTGGAGCATTGCAGAGTTGAGCGGAGTGGAGTGGAGAGGAGAGGAGTGGAATGAAGTAGAGTATAAGTGAGTGGAGTGGAGTGGAGTGGAGTGGAGTGGAGTGGAGTGGAGTGGAGTGGAGTGGAGTGGAGTGGAGTGGAGTGGAGTGGTGTGAGTGGAGATGAGTACAGTGGAGTACAGTGGAGCCTTGAGGAGTGGAGTGGGAGAGGAGCCTAGAAAAGTGGGAGTGGAGTGAGTGGAGTGGAGTGCAGTGGAGTGGAGTGGAGTGGAGTACAGTGGAGTACAGTGGAGTACAGTGGAGCCTTTGCGGAGTGGAGTGGAGAGGAGAGGAGTGGAATGAAGTAGAGTATGATGGAGTGGAGTGGAGTGGAGCATTGCGGAGTGGAGCGGACTGGAGTGTGAGAGGAGTGGAATGAAGTAGAGTATAATGGAGTGGAGTGGAGTGGAGTGCAGAGGAGTGGAGTTAAATGAAGTGAGTGGAGTGGGGTGGAGTGGATTGGAGAGGACTGTACTGCAGTGAAAAGGAGTGGAGTGGAGTGGAGTGGAGTGGAATGGAGTGGAGTGGAGTGGAGTGGAGTGGAAAGGAGAGGAGTGGAATGAAGCAGAGTATAAGTGAGTGGAGTGGAGTGGAGTGGAGTGGAGTGGAGTGGAGCTGAGTGGAGTGGAGTGGAGAGGAGTGGAGTAGAGTGGAGTACAGTGGAGCCCTTGACGAGTGGAGTGGACTGGAGCCTAGAAAAGTTGAGTTGAGTGGAGTGGAGTGGAGTGGAGTGGAGTGGAGTGGAGTGGAGTGGAGTGGAGTGGAGTGGAGTGGAGTGGAGGAATGCGAGTGGAGTGGAGTGGAGTGGAGTGGAGTGGAGTGGAGTGGAGTGGAGTGGAGTGGAGTGGAGTGGAGTGGAGTACAGTGGAGCCTTGCGGAGTGGAGTGGAGAGGAGAGGAGTGGAATGAAGTAGAGTATGATGGAGTGGAGTGGAGTGGAGCATTGCGGAGTGGAGCGGACTGGAGTGGAGTGGAGTGGAAAGAAGTAGAGCATAATGGAGTGGAGTGGGAGTGGAGTGGAGTGCAGAGGAGTGGAGTTAAATGAAGAGGAGTGGAGTGGGGTGGAGTGGATTGGAGAGGACTGTACTGCAGTGAAAAAGGAGTGGAGTGGAGTGAGTTGAGTGGAGTGGAGTGGAGTGGAGTGGAGTGGAGTGGAGTGGAGTGGAGTGGAGTGGTGTGGAGTGGAGTGGAGTGGAGTGGAGTAGAGTGGAGTACAGTGGAGCCTTGAAGATTGGAGTGGAGAGGAGCCTAGAAAAGAGGAGTGGAGTGGAGTGGAGTGGAGTGGAGTGGAGTGGAGTGGAGCCTTGCTGAGTTGAGTGGAGAGGAGCCTAGAAAAGTTGAGTTGAGTGGAATGGAGTGGAGTGGAGTGGAGTGAAGTGGAGTGGAGTGGAGCATTGCGGAGTTGAGCGGAGTGGAGTGAAGAGGAGATGAGTGGAATGAAAGAGAGTATAAGTGAGTGGAGTGGAGTGGAGTGGAGTGGAGTGGAGTGGAGTGGAGTGGAGTGGAGTGGAGTGGAGTGGAGTGGAGTGGTGTGGAGTGGAATGGAGTAGAGTGGAGTACAGTGGAGCCTTGAGGAGTGGAGTGGAGAGGATCCTAGAAAAGTGGAGTGGAGTGGAGTGGAGTGGAGTGGAGTACAGTGGAGTACAGTGGAGCCTTGCGGAGTGGAGGTGGAGAGGAGAGGAGTGGAATGAAGTAGACTATGATGGAGTGGAGTGGAGTGTAGTGGAGTGGAGTGGAGTGGAGTGGAGTAGAGTGGAGTGGAGTGGAGTGGAGTGGAGTGGAGTGGAGTGGAGTGGAGTGGAGTGGAGTGGAGTGGAGCATTGCGGAGTGGAGCGGACTGGAGTGGAGAGGAGTGGAATGAAGTAGAGTATAATGGAGTGGAGTGGAGTGGAGTGCAGAGGAGTGGAGTTAAATGAAGTGGAGTGGAGTGGGGTGGAGTGGATTGGAGAGGACTGTACTGCAGTGAAAAGGAGTGGAGTGGAGTGGAGTAGAGTGGAGTGGAGTGGAGTGGAGTGGAATGGAGTGGAGTGGAGTGGAGTGGAGTGGAAAGGAGAGGAGTGGAATGAAGCAGAGTATAAGTGAGTGGAGTGGAGTGGAGTGGAGTGGAGTGGAGTGGAGCTGAGTGGAGTGGAGTGGAGAGGAGTGGAGTAGAGTGGAGTACAGTGGAGCCTTGACGAGTGGAGTGGACTGGAGCCTAGAAAAGTTGAGTTGAGTGGAGTGGAGTGGAGTGGAGTGGAGTGGAGTGGAGTGGAGTGGAGTGGAGTGGAGTGGAGTGGAGTGGAGGAATGCGGAGTGGAGTGGAGTGGAGTGGAGTGGAGTGGAGTGGAGTGGAGTGGAGTGGAGTGGAGTGGAGTGGAGTGGAGTGGAGTGGAGTGGAGTGGAGTGGAGTAGAGTGGAGAGGAGTGGAATGAAGAAGAGTATAATGGAGTGGAGTGGAGAAGAGTGGAGTGGAGTGGAGTGGAGTGGAGTGGAGTGGAGTGGAGTGGAGTGGAGTGGAGTGGAGTGGAGTGGAGTACAGTGGAGTACAGTGGAGCCTTGCGGAGTGGAGTGGAGAGGAGAGGAGTGGAATGAAGTAGAGTATGATGAAGTGAAGTGGAGTGGAGCATTGCGGAGTGGAGCGGACTGGAGTGGAGAGGAGTGGAATGAAGTAGAGTATAATGGAGTGGAGTGGAGTGGAGTGCAGAGGAGTGTAGTTAAATGAAGTGGAGTGGAGTGGGGTGGAGTGGATTGGAGAGGACTGTACTGCAGTGAAAAGGAGTGGAGTGGAGTGGAGTAGAGTGGAGTGGAGTGGAGTGGAGTGGAATGGAGTGGAGTGGAGTGGAGTGGAGAGGAGAGGAGAGGAGTGGAATGAAGTAGAGTATAAGTGAGTGGAGTGGAGTGGAGTGGAGTGGAGTGGAGTGGAGTGGAGTGGAGTGGAGTGGAGTGGAGTGGAGTGGAGTGGAGTGGAGTGGAATGTACTGCAGCGAATAGGAGTGAAATGGAGTGGAGTGGAGAGGAGTGGAATGGAGAGGACTGTACTGCAGTGAAAGTGAGTGGTGTGGAGTGGTGTGGAGTGGTGTGGAGTGGAGTGGAGTGGAGTGGAGTGGAGTTGAGTGGGTTGGAGTGGAGTGGAGTGGAGTGGAGTGGAGTGGAGTGGAGCATTGCAGAGTGGAGCGGAGTGGAGTGGAGAGGAGAGGAGTGGAATGAAGTAGAGTATAATGGAGTGGAGTGGAGTGGAGTGGAGTGGAGTGGAGTGGAGTGGAGTGGAGTGGAGTGGAGTGGAGTGGAGTGGAGTGGAGTGGAGTGGAGTGGAGTGGAGTACAGTGGAGCCTTGAGGAGTGGAGTGGAGAGGAGCCTAGAAAAGTGGAGTGGAGTGGAGTGGAGTGGAGTGGAGTGGAGTGGAGTGGAGTGGAGTGGAGTGGAGTGGAGTGGAGTGGAGTGGAGTGGAGTGGAGCCTTGCTGAGTTGAGTGGAGAGGAGCCTAGAAAAGTGGAGATGAGTGGAGTGGAGTGGAGTGGAGTGGAGTGGAGTGGAGTGGAGTGGAGTGGAGTGGAGTGGAGTGGAGTGGAGTAGAGTGGAGTGGAGTGAAGCATTGCGGAATTGAGCGGAGTGGAGTGGAGAGGAGAGGAGTGGAAGGAAGTAGAGTATAAGTGAGTGGAGTGGAGTGGAGTGGAGTGGAGTGGAGTGGAGTGGAGTGGAGTGGAGTGGAGTGGAGTGGAGTGGAGAGGAGTACAGTGGAGCCTTGAGGAGTGGAGTGGAGAGGAGCCTAGAAAAGTGGAGTGGAGTGGAGTGGAGTGGAGTGCAGTGGAGTGGAGTGGAGTGGAGTGGAGTGGAGTGGAGTGTAGTGGAGGTGAGTGGAGAGGAGTGGAATGAAGTAGAGTATAATGGAGTGGAGTGGAGTGGAGTGCAGAGGAGTGTAGTTAAATGAAGTGGAGTGGAGTGGGGTGGAGTGGATTGGAGAGGACTGTACTGCAGTGAAAAGGAGTGGAGTGGAGTGGAGTGGAGTGGAGTGGAGTGGAGTGGAGTGGAGTGGAGTGGAGTGGAGTGGAGTGGAGTGGTGTGTAGTGGAGTGGAGTACAGTGGAGCCTTGAGGAGTGGAGTGGAGAGGAGCCTAGAAAAGTGGAGTGGAGTGGAGTGGAGTGGAGTGGAGTGGAGTGGAGTGGAGTGGAGTGGAGTGGAGTGGAGTGGAGTGGAGTGGTGTGTAGTGGAGTAGAGTGGAGTACAGTGGAGCCTTGAGGAGTGGAGTGGAGAGGAGCCTAGAAAAGTGGAGTGGAGTGGAGTGGAGTGGAGTGGAGTGGAGTGGAGTGGAGTGGAGTGGAGTGGAGTACAGTGGAGTACAGTGGAGTACAGTGGAGCCTTGCGGAGTGGAGTGGAGAGGAGAGGAGTGGAATGAAGTAGAGTATGATGGAGTGGAGTGGAGTGGAGCATTGCGGAGTGGAGCGGACTGGAGTGGAGAGGAGTGGAATGAAGTAGAGTATAATGGATTGGAGTGGAGTGGAGTGCAGAGGAGTGGAGTTAAATGAAGTGGAGTGCAGTGGGGTGGAGTGGATTGGAGAGGACTGTACTGCAGTGAAAAGGAGTGGAGTGGAGTGGAGTGGAGTGGAGTGGAGTGGAGTGGAGTGGAGTGGAGTGGAGTGGAGTGGAGTGGAGTGGAGTGGAGTGGTGTGTAGTGGAGTGGAGTAGAGTGGAGTACAGTGGAGCCTTGAGGAGTGGAGTGGAGAGGAGCCTAGAAAAGTGGAGTGGAGTGGAGTGGAGTGGAGTGGAGTGGAGTGGAGTGGAGTGGAGTGGAGTGGAGTGGAGTGGAGTGGAGTGGAGTGGTGTGGAGTGGAGAGGAGTGGAATGAAGAAGATTATAATGGAGTGGATTGGAGTGGAGTGGAGTGGAGTGGAGTGGAGTGGAGTACAGTGGAGTACAGTGGAGCCTTGCGGAGTGGAGTGGAGAGGAGAGGAGAGAAGTGGAATGAAGTAGAGTATAAGTGAGTGGAGTGGAGTGGAGTGGAGTGGAGTACAGTGGAGTACAGTGGAGCCTTGCGGAGTGGAGTGGAGAGGAGAGGAGTGGAATGAAGTAGAGTATGATGGAGTGGAGTGGAGTGGAGCATTGCGGAGTGGAGCGGACTGGAGTGGAGAGGAGTGGAATGAAGTAGAGTATAATGGAGTGGAGTGGAGTGGAGTGCAGAGGAGTGGAGTTAAATGAAGAGGAGTGGAGTGGGGTGGAGTGGATTGGAGAGGACTGTACTGCAGTGAAAAGGAGTGGAGTGGAGTGGAATGGAGTGGAGTGGAGTGGAGTGGAGTGGAGTGGAGTGGAGTGGAGTGGAGTGGAGTGGAGTGGAGTGGAGTGGAGAGGAGAGGAGTGGAGAGGAGAGGAGTGGAATGAAGTAGAGTATAAGTGAGTGGAGTGGAGTGGAGTGGAGTGGAGTGGAGTGGAGTGGAGTGGAGTGGAGTGGAGTGGAGTGGAGTGGAGTACAGTGGAGCCTTGCTGAGTTGAGTGGAGAGGAGCCTAGAAAAGTGGAGTTGAGTGGAGTGGAGTTGAGTGGAGTGGAGTGGAGTGGAGTGCAGTGGAGTGGAGTGGAGTGGAGTGGAGTGGAGTGGAGTGGAGTGGAGTGGAGTGGAGTGGAGAGGAGAGGAGTGGAGTGGAGTGGAGTGGAGTGGAGTGGAGTGGATTGGAGTGGAGTGGAGTGGTGTGGAGTGGAGTGGAGTGGAGTGGAGTAGAGTGGAGTGGAGTAGAGTATAATAAAGTGGAGTGGAGTGGAGTGGAGAGGAGTGGTGTGGAGTGGAGTGGATTGGAGTGGAGTGGAGTGGAGTACAGTGGAGTACAGTGGAGCCTTGCGGAGTGGAGTGGAGAGGAGAGGAGTGGAATGAAGTAGACAATGATGGAGTGGAGTGGAGTGGAGCGGAGTGGAGTGGAGTGGAGTGGAGTGGAGTGGAGTGGAGCACAGTGGAGTATAGTAGAGCCTTGCGGAGTAGAGTTGAGTGGAGTGGAGTGGAGTGGAGTGAAGTGGAGAGGTGTGGAGTGGGGTGGAGTGGAGTGGAGTGGAGTGGAGTGGAGTGGAGTGGAGTGGAGAGGAGAGGAGTGGAGAGGAGAGCAGTGGAATGAAGTAGATTATAAGTGAGTAAAGTGGAGTGGAGTGGAGTGGAGTGGAGTGGAGTGGAGTGGAGTGGAGTGGAGTGGAGTGGAGTGGAGTGGAGTGCAGTGGAGTGGAGTACAGTGGAGCCTTGGTGAGTTGAGTGGAGAGGAGCCTAGAAATGTGGAGTTGATTGGAGTGGAGTTGAGTGGAGTGGAGAGGAGTGCAGTGGAGTGGAGTGGAGTGGAGTGGAGTGGAGTGGAGTAGAGTGGAGTGGAGTGGAGTTGAGTGGAGTGGAGTGGAGTGGAGTCGAGTGGAGTGGTGTGGAGTGGAGTGGAGTGGAGTGGAGAGGAGAGGAGAGAAGTGGAATGAAGTAGAGTATAAGTGAGTGGAGTGGAGTGGAGTGGAGTGGAGTGGAGTGGAGTGGAGTGGAGTGGAGTGGAGTGGAGTGGAGTGGAGTGGAGTGGAGTGGAGTGGAGTGGAGAGGAGAGGAGTGGAGTGGAGTGGAGTGGAGTGGAGTGGAGTGGAGTGGATTGGAGTGGAGTGGAGTGGTGTGGAGTGGAGTGGAGTGGAGTGGAGTAGAGTGGAGTGGAGTAGAGTATAATAAAGTGGAGTGGAGTGGAGTGGAGAGGAGTGGTGTGGAGTGGAGTGGATTGGAGTGGAGTGGAGTGGAGTACAGTGGAGTACAGTGGAGCCTTGCGGAGTGGAGTGGAGAGGAGAGGAGTGGAATGAAGTAGACAATGATGGAGTGGAGTGGAGTGGAGCGGAGTGGAGTGGAGTGGAGTGGAGTGGAGTGGAGTGGAGCACAGTGGAGTATAGTAGAGCCTTGCGGAGTAGAGTTGAGTGGAGTGGAGTGGAGTGGAGTGAAGTGGAGAGGTGTGGAGTGGGGTGGAGTGGAGTGGAGTGGAGTGGAGTGGAGTGGAGTGGAGTGGAGTGGAGTGGAGTGGAGTGGAGTGGAGTGGAATGTACTGCAGCGAATAGGAGTGTAATGTAGTGGAGTGGAGAGGAGTGGATTGCAGAGGACTGTACTGCAGTGAAAATGAGTGGTGTGGTGTGGTGTGGAGTGGTGTGGAGTGGAGTGGAGTGGAGTGTAGTGGAGTGGAGTGGAGTGGAGTGGAGTGGAGTGGAGTGGAGTGGTGTGGAGTGGAGAGGAGTGGAATGAAGAAGAGTATAATGGAGTGGAGAGGAGCCTAGAAAAGTGGAGTGGAGTGGAGTGGAGTGGAGTGGAGTGGAGTGGAGTGGAGTGGAGTGGAGTGGAGTGGAGTGGAGTGGAGTACAGTGGAGTACAGTGGAGCCTTGCGGAGTGGAGTGGAGAGGAGAGGAGTGGAATGAAGTAGAGTATGATGAAGTGAAGTGGAGTGGAGCATTGCGAAGTGGAGCGGACTGGAGTGGAGAGGAGTGGAATGAAGTAGAGTATAATGGAGTGGAGTGGATTGGAGTGCAGAGGAGTGGAGTTAAATGAAGTGGACTGGAGTGGGGTGGAGTGGATTGGAGAGGACTGTACTGCAGAGAAAAGGAGTGGAGTGGAGTGGAGTGGAGTGGAGTGGAGTGGAGTGGAATGGAGTGGAGTGGAGTGGAGTGGAGTGGAGTGGAGTGGAGTGGAGTGGAGTGGAGTGCAGTAGAGTGGAGTACAGTGGAGCCTTGGTGAGGTGAGTGGAGAGGAGCCTAGAAATGTGGAGTTGATTGGAGTGGAGTTGAGTGGAGTGGAGAGGAGTGCAGTGGAGTGGAGTGGAGTGGAGTGGAGTGGAGTGGAGTGGAGTGGAGTGGAGTGGAGTGGAGTTGAGTGGAGTGGAGTGGAGTGGAGTCGAGTGGAGTGGTGTGGAGTGGAGTGGAGTGGAGTGGAGAGGAGAGGAGAGAAGTGGAATGAAGTAGAGTATAAGTGAGTGGAGTGGAGTGGAGTGGAGTGGAGTGGAGTGGAGTGGAGTGGAGTGGAGTGGAGTGGAGTGGAGTGCAGTTGAGTGGAGTGGAGTGGAGTGGAGTGGAGTGGAGTGGAGTGGAATGAAGTAGAGTATAATAAAGTGGAGTGGAGTGGAGTGGAGTGGAGAGGAGTGGAGTGGAGTGGAGTGGAGTGGAGTGGAGTGGAGTGGAGTGGAGTGGAGTGGAGTGGAGTGGAGTGGAGTGGAGTGGAGTGGAGTGGAGTGGAGTACAGTGGAGCCTTGCGGAGTGGAGTGGAGAGGAGAGGAGTGGAATGATGTAGACAATGATGGAGTGGAGTGGAGTGGAGTGGAGTGGAGTGGAGTGGAGTGGAGTGGAGCACAGTGGAGTATAGTGGAGCCTTGCGGAGTAGAGTTGAGTGGAGTGGAGTGGAGTGGAGTGAAGTGGAGAGGTGTGGAGTGGGGTGGAGTGGAGTGGAGTGGAGTGGAGTGGTGTGGAGTGGAGTGGAGTGGAGTGGAGTGGAGTGGAGTGGAGTGGAGTGGAGTGGAGTGGAATGTACTGCAGCAGATAGGAGTGGAATGTAGTGGAGTGGAGAGGAGTGGATTGGAGAGGACTGTACTGCAGTGAAAATGAGTGGTGTGGAGTGGTGTGGAGTGGAGTGGAGTGGAGTGGAGTGGAGTGGAGTGGAGTGGAGTGGAGTGGAGTGGAGTGGAGTGGAGTTGAGTGGGTTGGAGTGGAGTGGAGTGGAGTGGAGTGGTGTGGAGTGGAGAGGAGTGGAATGAAGAAGAGTATAATGGAGTTGAGTGGAGTGGCGTGGAGTGGAGTGGAGTGGACTGGAGTGGAGTGGAGTGGAGTGGAGTACAGTGGAGCCTTGCGGAGTGGAGTGGAGAGGAGAGGAGTGGAATGAAGTAGAGTATTATGAAGTGAAGTGGAGTGGAGCATTGCGAAGTGGAGCGGACTGGAGTGGAGAGGAGTGGAATGAAGTAGAGTATAATGGAGTGGAGTGGAGTGGAGTGCAGAGGAGTGGAGTTAAATGAAGTGGAGTGGAGTGGGGTGGAGTGGATTGGAGAGGACTGTACTGCAGTGAAAAGGAGTGGAGTGGAGTGGAGTGGAGTGGAGTTGAGTGGAGAGGAGTGGAGTGGAGTGGAGTGGAGTGGAGTGGAGTGGAGTGGAGTGGTGTGGAGTGGAGTGGAGTAGAGTGGAGTAGAGTGGAGCCTTGAGGAGTGGAGTGGAGAGGAGCCTAGAAAAGTGGAGTGGAGTGGAGTGGAGTGGAGTGGAGTGGAGTGGAGTGGAGTGGAGCCTTGCTGAGTTGAGTGGAGAGGAGCTTAGAAAAGTGGAGTTGAGTGGAGTGGAGTGGAGTGGAGTGGAGTGGAGTGGAGTGGAGTGGAGTGGAGTGGAGTGGAGTGGAGTGGAGTGGAGTGGCGTGGAGTGGAGTACAGTGGAGCCTTGAGGAGTGGAGTGGAGAGGAGCCTAGAAAAGTGGAGTGGAGTGGAGTGGAGTGCAGTGGAGTGGAGTGGAGTGGAGTGGAGTGGAGTGGAGTGGAGTGGAGTGGAGTGGAGTGGAGTGGAGTTGTGTGTAGAGGAGTGGAGTAGAGTGGAGTACAGTGGAGCCTTGAGGAGTGGAGTGGAGAGGAGCCTAGAAAAGTGGAGTGGAGTGGAGTGGAGTGGAGTGGAGTGGAGTGGAGTGGAGTGGAGTGGAGTGGAGTGGAGTGGAGTGGTGTGGAGTGGAGAGGAGTGGAATGAAGAAGAGTATAATGGAGTGGAGAGGAGCCTAGAAAAGTGGAGTGGAGTGGAGTGGAGTGGAGTGGAGTGGAGTGGAGTGGAGTGGAGTGGAGTGGAGTGGAGTACAGTGGAGTACAGTGGAGCCTTGCGGAGTGGAGTGGAGAGGAGAGGAGTGGAATGAAGTAGAGTATGATGAAGTGAAGTGGAGTGGAGCATTGCGAAGTGGAGCGGACTGGAGTGGAGAGGAGTGGAATGAAGTAGAGTATAATGGAGTGGAGTGGATTGGAGTGCAGAGGAGTGGAGTTAAATGAAGTTGACTGGAGTGGGGTGGAGTGGATTGGAGAGGACTGTACTGCAGAGAAAAGGAGTGGAGTGGAGTGGAGTGGAGTGGAGTGGAGTGGAGTGGAGTGGAGTGGAGTGGAGTGGAGTGGAGTGGAGTGGAGTGGAGTGGAGAGGAGAGGAGTGGAGAGGAGAGCAGTGGAATGAAGTAGATTATAAGTGAGTAAAGTGGAGTGGAGTGGAGTGGAGTGGAGTGGAGTGGAGTGGAGTGGAGAGGAGTGCAGTGGAGTGGAGTGGAGTGGAGTGGAGTGGAGTGGAGTGGAGTAGAGTGGAGTGGAGTGGAGTTGAGTGGAGTGGAGTGGAGTGGAGTCGAGTGGAGTGGTGTGGAGTGGAGTGGAGTGGAGTGGAGAGGAGAGGAGAGAAGTGGAATGAAGTAGAGTATAAGTGAGTGGAGTGGAGTGGAGTGGAGTGGAGTGGAGTGGAGTGGAGTGGAGTGGAGTGGAGTGGAGTGGAGTGCAGTTGAGTGGAGTGGAGTGGAGTGGAGTGGAGTGGAGTGGAATGAAGTAGAGTATAATAAAGTGGAGTGGAGTGGAGTGGAGTGGAGTGGAGTGGAGTGGAGTGGAGTGGAGTGCAGTTGAGTGGAGTGGAGTGGAGTGGAGTGGAGTGGAGTGGAATGAAGTAGAGTATAATAAAGTGGAGTGGAGTGGAGAGGAGAGGAGTGGAATGATGTAGACAATGATGGAGTGGAGTGGAGTGGAGTGGAGTGGAGTGGAGTGGAGTGGAGTGGAGTGGAGTGGAGTGGAGCACAGTGGAGTATAGTGGAGCCTTGCGGAGTAGAGTTGAGTGGAGTGGAGTGGAGTGGAGTGAAGTGGAGAGGTGTGGAGTGGGGTGGAGTGGAGTGGAGTGGAGTGGAGTGGTGTGGAGTGGAGTGGAGTGGAGTGGAGTGGAGTGGAGTGGAGTGGAGTGGAGTGGAGTGGAGTGGAGTGGAATGTACTGCAGCAGATAGGAGTGGAATGTAGTGGAGTGGAGAGGAGTGGATTGGAGAGGACTGTACTGCAGTGAAAATGAGTGGTGTGGAGTGGTGTGGAGTGGTGTGGAGTGGAGTGGAGTGGAGTGGAGTGGAGTGGAGTGGAGTGGAGTGGAGTGGAGTGGAGTGGAGTGGAGTGGAGTGGAGTTGAGTGGGTTGGAGTGGAGTGGAGTTGAGTGGAGTGGTGTGGAGTGGAGAGGAGTGGAATGAAGAAGAGTATAATGGAGTTGAGTGGAGTGGCGTGGAGTGGAGTGGAGTGGACTGGAGTGGAGTGGAGTGGAGTGGAGTACAGTGGAGCCTTGCGGAGTGGAGTGGAGAGGAGAGGAGTGGAATGAAGTAGAGTATTATGAAGTGAAGTGGAGTGGAGCATTGCGAAGTGGAGCGGACTGGAGTGGAGAGGAGTGGAATGAAGTAGAGTATAATGGAGTGGAGTGGAGTGGAGTGCAGAGGAGTGGAGTTAAATGAAGTGGAGTGGAGTGGGGTGGAGTGGATTGGAGAGGACTGTACTGCAGTGAAAAGGAGTGGAGTGGAGTGGAGTGGAGTGGAGTTGAGTGGAGAGGAGTGGAGTGGAGTGGAGTGGAGTGGAGTGGAGTGGAGTGGAGTGGTGTGGAGTGGAGTGGAGTAGAGTGGAGTACAGTGGAGCCTTGAGGAGTGGAGTGGAGAGGAGCCTAGAAAAGTGGAGTGGAGTGGAGTGGAGTGGAGTGGAGTGGAGTGGAGTGGAGTGGAGTGGAGTGGAGTGGAGTGGAGTGGAGTGGAGTGGAGTGGAGCCTTGCTGAGTTGAGTGGAGAGGAGCTTAGAAAAGTGGAGTTGAGTGGAGTGGACTGGAGTGGAGTGGAGTGGAGTGGAGTGGAGTGGAGTGGAGTGGAGTGGCGTGGAGTGGAGTACAGTGGAGCCTTGAGGAGTGGAGTGGAGAGGAGCCTAGAAAAGTGGAGTGGAGTGGAGTGGAGTGCAGTGGAGTGGAGTGGAGTGGAGTGGACTGGAGTGGAGTGGAGTGGAGTGGAGTGGAGTGGAGTGGAGTTGTGTGTAGAGGAGTGGAGTAGAGTGGAGTACAGTGGAGCCTTGAGGAGTGGAGTGGAGAGGAGCCTAGAAAAGTGGAGTGGAGTGGAGTGGAGTGGAGTGGAGTGGAGTGGAGTGGAGTGGAGTGGAGTGGAGTGGAGTGGAGTGGTGTGTAGTGGAGTAGAGTGGAGTACAGTGGAGCCTTGAGGAGTGGAGTGGAGAGGAGCCTAGAAAAGTGGAGTTGAGTGGAGTGGAGTGGAGTGGAGTGGAGTGGAGTGGAGTGGAGTGGAGTGGAGTGGAGTACAGTGGAGTACAGTGGAGTACAGTGGATCCTTGCGGAGTGGAGTGGAGAGGAGAGGAGTGGAATGAAGTAGAGTATAATGGAGTGGAGTGGAGTGGAGTGCAGAGGAGTGGAGTTAAATGAAGTGGAGTGCAGTGGGGTGGAGTGGATTGGAGAGGACTGTACTGCAGTGAAAAGGAGTGGAGTGGAGTGGAGTGGAGTGGAGTGGAGTGGAGTGGAGCACAGTGGAGTATAGTGGAGCCTTGCGGAGTAGAGTTGAGTGGAGTGGAGTGGAGTGGAGTGAAGTGGAGAGGTGTGGAGTGGGGTGGAGTGGAGTGGAGTGGAGTGGAGTGGAGTGGTGTGGAGTGGAGTGGAGTGGAGTGGAGTGGAGTGGAGTGGAGTGGAGTGGAGTGGAGTGGAATGTACTGCAGCAGATAGGAGTGGAATGTAGTGGAGTGGAGAGGAGTGGATTGGAGAGGACTGTACTGCAGTGAAAATGAGTGGTGTGGAGTGGTGTGGAGTGGAGTGGAGTGGAGTGGAGTGGAGTGGAGTGGAGTGGAGTGGAGTGGAGTGGAGTGGAGTTGAGTGGGTTGGAGTGGAGTGGAGTGGAGTGGAGTGGTGTGGAGTGGAGAGGAGTGGAATGAAGAAGAGTATAATGGAGTGGAGTGGAGTGGCGTGGAGTGGAGTGGAGTGGACTGGAGTGGAGTGGAGTGGAGTGGAGTACAGTGGAGCCTTGCGGAGTGGAGTGGAGAGGAGAGGAGTGGAATGAAGTAGAGTATGATGAAGTGAAGTGGAGTGGAGCATTGCGAAGTGGAGCGAACTGGAGTGGAGAGGAGTGGAATGAAGTAGAGTATAATGGAGTGGAGTGGAGTGGAGTGCAGAGGAGTGGAGTTAAATGAAGTGGAGTGGAGTGGGGTGGAGTGGATTGGAGAGGACTGTACTGCAGTGAAAAGGAGTGGAGTGGAGTGGAGTGGAGTGGAGTTGAGTGGAGAGGAGTGGAGTGGAGTGGAGTGGAGTGGAGTGGAGTGGAGTGGAGTGGAGTGGTGTGGAGTGGAGTGGAGTAGAGTGGAGTACAGTGGAGCCTTGAGGAGTGGAGTGGAGAGGAGCCTAGAAAAGTGGAGTGGAGTGGAGTGGAGTGGAGTGGAGTGGAGTGGAGTGGAGTGGAGTGGAGTGGAGCCTTGCTGAGTTGAGTGGAGAGGAGCTTAGAAAAGTGGAGTTGAGTGGAGTGGAGTGGAGTGGAGTGGAGTGGAGTGGAGTGGAGTGGAGTGGAGTGGAGTGGAGTGGAGCATTGCGGAGTTGAGCGGAGTGGAGTGGAGAGGAGAGGAGTGGAATGAAGTAGAGTATAAGTGAGTGGAGTGGAGTGGAGTGGAGTGGAGTGGAGTGGAGTGGAGTGGAGTGGAGTGGAGTGGAGTGGAGTGGAGTGGCGTGGAGTGGAGTACAGTGGAGCCTTGAGGAGTGGAGTGGAGAGGAGCCTAGAAAAGTGGAGTGGAGTGGAGTGGAGTGCAGTGGAGTGGAGTGGAGTGGAGTGGAGTGGAGTGGAGTGGAGTGGAGTGGAGTTGTGTGTAGAGGAGTGGAGTAGAGTGGAGTACAGTGGAGCCTTGAGGAGTGGAGTGGAGAGGAGCCTAGAAAAGTGGAGTGGAGTGGAGTGGAGTGGAGTGGAGTGGAGTGGAGTGGAGTGGAGTGGAGTGGAGTGGAGTGGAGTGGAGTGGAGTGGTGTGTAGTGGAGTAGAGTGGAGTACAGTGGAGCCTTGAGGAGTGGAGTGGAGAGGAGCCTAGAAAAGTGGAGTGGAGTGGAGTGGAGTGGAGTGGAGTGGAGTGGAGTGGAGTGGAGTGGAGTGGAGTGGAGTGGAGTGGAGTACAGTGGAGTACAGTGGAGTACAGTGGATCCTTGCGGAGTGGAGTGGAGAGGAGAGGAGTGGAATGAAGTAGAGTATGATGGAGTGGAGTGGAGTGGAGCATTGCGGAGTGGAGCGGACTGGAGTGGAGAGGAGTGGAATGAAGTAGAGTATAATGGATTGGAGTGGAGTGGAGTGCAGAGGAGTGGAGTTAAATGAAGTGGAGTGCAGTGGGGTGGAGTGGATTGGACAGGACTGTACTGCAGTGAAAAGGAGTGGAGTGGAGTGGAGTGGAGTGGAGTGGAGTGGAGTGGAGTGGAGTGGAGTGGAGTGGAGTGGTGTGTAGTGGAGTGGAGTAGAGTGGAGTACAGTGGAGCCTTGAGGAGTGGAGTGGAGAGGAGCCTAGAAAAGTGGAGTGGAGTGGAGTGGAGTGGAGTGGAGTGGAGTGGAGTGGAGTGGAGTGGAGTGGAGTGGAGTGGAGTGGTGTGGAGTGGAGAGGAGTGGAATGAAGAAGAGTATAATGGAGTGGAGTGGAGTGGAGTGGAGTGGAGTGGAGTGGAGTGGAGTGGAGTGGAGTACAGTGGAGTACAGTGGAGCCTTGCGGAGTGGAGTGGAGAGGAGAGGAGTGGAATGAAGTAGAGTATGATGAAGTGAAGTGGAGTGGAGCATTGCGAAGTGGAGCGGACTGGAGTGGAGAGGAGTGGAATGAAGTAGAGTATAATGGAGTGGAGTGGAGTGGAGTGCAGAGGAGTGGAGTTAAATGAAGTGGAGTGGAGTGGGGTGGAGTGGATTGGAGAGGACTGTACTGCAGTGAAAAGGAGTGGAGTGGAGTGGAATGGAGTGGAGTGGAGTGGAGTGGAGTGGAGTGGAGTGGAGTGGAGTGGAGTGGAGTGGAGAGGAGAGGAGTGGAGAGGAGAGGAGTGGAATGAAGTAGAGTATAAGTGAGTGGAGTGGAGTGGAGTGGAGTGGAGTGGAGTGGAGTGGAGTGGAGTGGAGTGGAGTGGAGTGGAGTGGAGTACAGTGGAGCCTTGCTGAGTTGAGTGGAGAGGAGCCTAGAAAAGTGGAGTTGAGTGGAGTGGAGTGGAGTGGAGTGGAGTGGAGTGGAGTGCAGTGGAGTGGAGTGGAGTGGAGTGGAGTGGAGTGGAGTGGAGAGGAGAGGAGTGGAGTGGAGTGGAGTGGAGTGGAGTGGAGTGGAGTGGATTGGAGTGGAGTGGAGTGGTGTGGAGTGGAGTGGAGTGGAGTGGAGTAGAGTGGAGTGGAGTAGAGTATAATAAAGTGGAGTGGAGTGGAGTGGAGAGGAGTGGTGTGGAGTGGAGTGGATTGGAGTGGAGTGGAGTGGAGTACAGTGGAGTACAGTGGAGCCTTGCGGAGTGGAGTGGAGAGGAGAGGAGTGGAATGAAGTAGACAATGATGGAGTGGAGTGGAGTGGAGTGGAGTGGAGTGGAGTGGAGTGGAGTGGAGTGGAGTGAAGCACAGTGGAGTATAGTAGAGCCTTGCGGAGTAGAGTTGAGTGGAGTGGAGTGGAGTGGAGTGAAGTGGAGAGGTGTGGAGTGGGGTGGAGTGGAGTGGAGTGGAGTGGAGTGGAGTGGAGTGGAGTGGAGTGGAGTGGAGTGGAGTGGAGTGGAGTGGAGTGGAGTACAGTGGAGTACAGTGGAGTACAGTGGATCCTTGCGGAGTGGAGTGGAGAGGAGAGGAGTGGAATGAAGTAGAGTATGATGGAGTGGAGTGGAGTGGAGCATTGCGGAGTGGAGCGGACTGGAGTGGAGAGGAGTGGAATGAAGTAGAGTATAATGGATTGGAGTGGAGTGGAGTGCAGAGGAGTGGAGTTAAATGAAGTGGAGTGCAGTGGGGTGGAGTGGATTGGAGAGGACTGTACTGCAGTGAAAAGGAGTGGAGTGGAGTGGAGTGGAGTGGAGTGGAGTGGAGTGGAGTGGAGTGGAGTGGAGTGGAGTGGAGTGGTGTGTAGTGGAGTGGAGTAGAGTGGAGTACAGTGGAGCCTTGAGGAGTGGAGTGGAGAGGAGCCTAGAAAAGTGGAGTGGAGTGGAGTGGAGTGGAGTGGAGTGGAGTGGAGTGGAGTGGAGTGGAGTGGAGTGGAGTGGAGTGGAGTGGTGTGGAGTGGAGAGGAGTGGAATGAAGAAGAGTATAATGGAGTGGAGTGGAGTGGAGTGGAGTGGAGTGGAGTGGAGTGGAGTGGAGTGGAGTGGAGTGGAGTGGAGTACAGTGGAGTACAGTGGAGTACAGTGGAGCCTTGCGGAGTGGAGTGGAGAGGAGAGGAGTGGAATGAAGTAGAGTATGATGAAGTGAAGTGGAGTGGAGCATTGCGAAGTGGAGCGGACTGGAGTGGAGAGGAGTGGAATGAAGTAGAGTATAATGGAGTGGAGTGGAGTGGAGTGCAGAGGAGTGGAGTTAAATGAAGTGGAGTGGAGTGGGGTGGAGTGGATTGGAGAGGACTGTACTGCAGTGAAAAGGAGTGGAGTGGAGTGGAGTGGAGTGGAACGGAGTGGAGTGGAGTGGAGTGGAGTAAAGTGGAGTGGAGTGGAGTGGAGTGGAGTGGAGTGGAGTGGAGTGGAGTGGAGTGGAGTGGAGTGGAGTGGAGTGGAGTGGAGAGGAGAGGAGTGGAGAGGAGAGGAGTGGAATGAAGTAGAGTATAAGTGAGTGGAGTGGAGTGGAGTGGAGTGGAGTGGAGTGGAGTGGAGTGGAGTGGAGTGGAGTGGAGTGGAGTGGAGTGGAGTACAGTGGAGCCTTGCTGAGTTGAGTGGAGAGGAGCCTAGAAAAGTGGAGTTGAGTGGAGTGGAGTGGAGTGGAGTGGAGTGCAGTGGAGTGGAGTGGAGTGGAGTGGAGTGGAGTGGAGTGGAGTGGAGTGGAGTGGAGTGGAGTGGAGTGGAGTGGAGAGGAGAGGAGTGGAGTGGAGTGGAGTGGAGTGGAGTGGAGTGGAGTGGATTGGAGTGGAGTGGAGTGGTGTGGAGTGGAGTGGAGTGGAGTGGAGTGGAGTAGAGTGGAGTGGAGTAGAGTATAATAAAGTGGAGTGGAGTGGAGTGGAGAGGAGTGGTGTGGAGTGGAGTGGATTGGAGTGGAGTGGAGTGGAGTACAGTGGAGTACAGTGGAGCCTTGCGGAGTGGAGTGGAGAGGAGAGGAGTGGAATGAAGTAGACAATGATGGAGTGGAGTGGAGTGGAGTGGAGTGGAGTGGAGTGGAGTGGAGTGGAGTGGAGTGGAGTGGAGTGGAGTGGAGTGGAGTGGAGTGAAGCACAGTGGAGTATAGTAGAGCCTTGCGGAGTAGAGTTGAGTGGAGTGGAGTGGAGTGGAGTGAAGTGGAGAGGTGTGGAGTGGGGTGGAGTGGAGTGGAGTGGAGTGGAGTGGAGTGGAGTGGAGTGGAGTGGAGTGGAGTGGAGTGGAGTGGAGTGGAGTGGAGTGGAGTGGAGTGGAATGTACTGCAGCGAATAGGAGTGTAATGTAGTGGAGTGGAGAGGAGTGGATTGCAGAGGACTGTACTGCAGTGAAAATGAGTGGTGTGGTGTGGTGTGGAGTGGTGTGGAGTGGTGTGGAGTGGAGTGGAGTGGAGTGGAGTGGAGTGGAGTGGAGTGGAGTGGAGTGGAGTGGAGTGGAGTGGAGTGGTGTGGAGTGGAGAGGAGTGGAATGAAGAAGAGTATAATGGAGTGGAGAGGAGCCTAGAAAAGTGGAGTGGAGTGGAGTGGAGTGGAGTGGAGTTGAGTGGAGTGGAGTGGAGTGGAGTGGAGTGGAGTGGAGTGGAGTGGAGTGGAGTGGAGTACAGTGGAGCCTTGCGGAGTGGAGTGGAGAGGAGAGGAGTGGAATGAAGTAGAGTATGATGAAGTGAAGTGGAGTGGAGCATTGCGAAGTGGAGCGGACTGGAGTGGAGAGGAGTGGAATGAAGTAGAGTATAATGGAGTGGAGTGGAGTGGAGTGCAGAGGACTGGAGTTAAATGAAGTGGACTGGAGTGGGGTGGAGTGGATTGGAGAGGACTGTACTGCAGAGAAAAGGAGTGGAGTGGAGTGGAGTGGAGTGGAATGGAGTGGAGTGGAGTGGAGTGGAGTGGAGTGGAGTGGAGTGGAGTGGAGTGGAGTGGAGTGGAGTGGAGAGGAGAGGAGTGGAGAGGAGAGCAGTGGAATGAAGTAGATTATAAGTGAGTAAAGTGGAGTGGAGTGGAGAGGAGTGGAGTGGAGTGGAGTGGAGTGGAGTGGAGTGGAGTGGAGTGGAGTGGAGTGGAGTGGAGTGGAGTGGAGTGGAGTGGAGTGGAGTGCAGTGGAGTGGAGTACAGTGGAGCCTTGGTGAGTTGAGTGGAGAGGAGCCTAGAAATGTGGAGTTGATTGGAGTGGAGTGGAGTGGAGTGGAGTGGAGTGGAGTGGAGTGGAGTGGAGTGGAGTGGAGTGGAGTGGAGTGGAGTGGAGTGGAGTCGAGTGGAGTGGTGTGGAGTGGAGTGGAGTGGAGTGGAGAGGAGAGGAGAGAAGTGGAATGAAGTAGAGTATAAGTGAGTGGAGTGGAGTGGAGTGGAGTGGAGTGGAGTGGAGTGGAGTGGAGTGGAGTGGAGTGGAGTGGAGTGCAGTTGAGTGGAGTGGAGTGGAGTGGAGTGGAGTGGAGTGGAGTGGAATGAAGTAGAGTATAATAAAGTGGAGTGGAGTGGAGTGGAGTGGAGTGGAGAGGAGTGGAGTGGAGTGGAGTGGAGTGGAGTGGAGTGGAGTGGAGTGGAGTGGAGTTGAGTGGAGTGGAGTGGAGTGGAGTGGAGTACAGTGGAGCCTTGCGGAGTGGAGTGGAGAGGAGAGGAGTGGAATGAAGTAGACAATGATGGAGTGGAGTGGAGTGGAGTGGAGTGGAGTGGAGTGGAGTGGAGTGGAGTGGAGTGGAGTGGAGTGGAGTGGAGTGGAGCACAGTGGAGTATAGTGGAGCCTTGAGGAGTAGAGTTATGTGGAGTGGAGTGGAGTGGAGTGAAGTGGAGAGGTGTGGAGTGGGGTGGAGTGGAGTGGAGTGGAGTGGAGTGGTGTGGAGTGGAGTGGAGTGGAGTGGAGTGGAGTGGAGTGGAGTGGAGTGGAGTGGAGTGGAATGTACTGCAGCAGATAGGAGTGGAATGTAGTGGAGTGGAGAGGAGTGGATTGGAGAGGACTGTACTGCAGTGAAAATGAGTGGTGTGGAGTGGTGTGGAGTGGAGTGGAGTGGAGTGGAGTGGAGTGGAGTGGAGTAGAGTGGAGTGGAGTTGAGTGGGTTGGAGTGGAGTGGAGTGGAGTGGAGTGGTGTGGAGTGGAGAGGAGTGGAATGAAGAAGAGTATAATGGAGTGGAGTGGAGTGGCGTGGAGTGGAGTGGAGTGGACTGGAGTGGAGTGGAGTGGAGTGGAGTACAGTGGAGCGTTGCGGAGTGGAGTGGAGAGGAGAGGAGTGGAATGAAGTAGAGTATGATGAAGTGAAGTGGAGTGGAGCATTGCGAAGTGGAGCGGACTCGAGTGGAGAGGAGTGGAATGAAGTAGAGTATAATGGAGTGGAGAGGAGTGGAGTGCAGAGGAGTGGAGTTAAATGAAGTGGACTGGAGTGGGGTGGAGTGGATTGGAGAGGACTGTACTGCAGTGAAAAGGAGTGGAGTGGAGTGGAGTGGAGTGGAGTGGAGTGGAATGGAGTGGAGGGGAGTGGAGTGGAGTGGAGTGGAGTGGAGTGGAGTGGAGTGGAGTGGAGTGGAGTGGAGTGGAGTGGAGTGGAGTGGAGTGGAGTGGAGAGGAGAGGAGTGGAGAGGAGAGGAGTGGAATGAAGTAGAGTATAAGTGAGTGGAGTGGAGTGGAGTGGAGTGGAGTGGAGTGGAGTGGAGTGGAGTGGAGTGGAGTGGAGTGGAGTGGAGTGGAGAGGAGAGGAGTGGAGTGGTGTGGAGTGGAGTGGAGTGGAGTGGATTGGAGTGGAGTGGAGTGGTGTGGAGTGGAGTGGAGTGGAGTGGAGTGGAGTGGAGTGGAGTGGAGTAGAGTGGAGTGGAGTGGAGTATAATAAAGTGGAGTGGAGTGGAGTGGAGAGGAGTGGTGTGGAGTGGAGTGGATTGGAGTGGAGTGGAGTGGAGTACAGTGGAGCACAGTGGAGCCTTGCGGAGTGGAGTGGAGAGGAGAGGAGTGGAATGAAGTAGACAATGATGGAGTGGAGTGGAGTGGAGTGGAGTGGAGTGGAGTGGAGTGGAGTGGAGTGGAGTGGAGTGGAGTGGAGCACAGTGGAGTATAGTAGAGCCTTGCGGAGTAGAGTTGAGTGGAGTGGAGTGGAGTGGAGTGAAGTGGAGAGGTGTGGAGTGGGGTGGAGTGGAGTGGAGTGGAGTGGAGTGGAGTGGAGTGGAGTGGAGTGGAGTGGAGTGGAGTGGAATGTACTGCAGCGAATAGGAGTGTAATGTAGTGGAGTGGAGAGGAGTGGATTGCAGAGGACTGTACTGCAGTGAAAATGAGTGGTGTGGTGTGGTGTGGAGTGGTGTGGAGTGGTGTGGAGTGGAGTGGAGTGGAGTGGAGTGGAGTGGAGTGGAGTGGAGTGGAGTGGAGTGGAGTGGAGTGGAGTGGAGTGGAGTGGAGTGGAGTGGAGTGGTGTGGAGTGGAGAGGAGTGGAATGAAGAAGAGTATAATGGAGTGGAGAGGAGCCTAGAAAAGTGGAGTGGAGTGGAGTGGAGTGGAGTGGAGTGGAGTGGAGTGGAGTGGAGTGGAGTGGAGTGGAGTGGAGTGGAGTGGAGTGGAGTACAGTGGAGCCTTGCGGAGTGGAGTGGAGAGGAGAGGAGTGGAATGAAGTAGAGTATGATGAAGTGAAGTGGAGTGGAGCATTGCGAAGTGGAGCGGACTGGAGTGGAGAGGAGTGGAATGAAGTAGAGTATAATGGAGTGGAGTGGAGTGCAGAGGACTGGAGTTAAATGAAGTGGACTGGAGTGGGGTGGAGTGGATTGGAGAGGACTGTACTGCAGAGAAAAGGAGTGGAGTGGAGTGGAGTGGAGTGGAGTGGAGTGGAGTGGAGTGGAGTGGAGTGGAGTGGAGTGGAGTGGAGTGGAGTGGAGTGGAGAGGAGAGGAGTGGAGAGGAGAGCAGTGGAATGAAGTAGATTATAAGTGAGTAAAGTGGAGTGGAGTGGAGAGGAGTGGAGTGGAGTGGAGTGGAGTGGAGTGGAGTGGAGTGGAGTGGAGTGGAGTGGAGTGGAGTGGAGTGGAGTGGAGTGGAGTGGAGTGGAGTGGAGTGGAGTGGAGTGGAGTGGAGTGCAGTGGAGTGGAGTACAGTGGAGCCTTGGTGAGTTGAGTGGAGAGGAGCCTAGAAATGTGGAGTTGATTGGAGTGGAGTGGAGTGGAGTGGAGTGGAGTGGAGTGGAGTGGAGTGGAGTGGAGTGGAGTGGAGTGGAGTGGAGTGGAGTGGAGTGGAGTGGAGTCGAGTGGAGTGGTGTGGAGTGGAGTGGAGTGGAGTGGAGAGGAGAGGAGAGAAGTGGAATGAAGTAGAGTATAAGTGAGTGGAGTGGAGTGGAGTGGAGTGGAGTGGAGTGGAGTGGAGTGGAGTGGAGTGCAGTTGAGTGGAGTGGAGTGGAGTGGAGTGGAGTGGAGTGGAGTGGAGTGGAGTGGAGTGGAGTGGAGTGGAGTGCAGTTGAGTGGAGTGGAGTGGAGTGGAGTGGAGTGGAGTGGAGTGGAATGAAGTAGAGTATAATAAAGTGGAGTGGAGTGGAGAGGAGTGGAGTGGAGTGGAGTGGAGTGGAGTGGAGTGGAGTGGAGTGGAGTGGAGTGGAGTACAGTGGAGCCTTGCGGAGTGGAGTGGAGAGGAGAGGAGTGGAATGAAGTAGACAATGATGGAGTGGAGTGGAGTGGAGTGGAGTGGAGTGGAGTGGAGTGGAGTGGAGTGGAGTGGAGTGGAGCACAGTGGAGTATAGTGGAGCCTTGAGGAGTAGAGTTGAGTGGAGTGGAGTGGAGTGGAGTGAAGTGGAGAGGTGTGGAGTGGGGTGGAGTGGAGTGGAGTGGAGTGGAGTGGTGTGGAGTGGAGTGGAGTGGAGTGGAGTGGAGTGGAGTGGAGTGGAGTGGAGTGGAATGTACTGCAGCAGATAGGAGTGGAATGTAGTGGAGTGGAGAGGAGTGGATTGGAGAGGACTGTACTGCAGTGAAAATGAGTGGTGTGGAGTGGTGTGGAGTGGAGTGGAGTGGAGTGGAGTGGAGTGGAGTGGAGTAGAGTGGAGTGGAGTTGAGTGGGTTGGAGTGGAGTGGAGTGGAGTGGAGTGGTGTGGAGTGGAGAGGAGTGGAATGAAGAAGAGTATAATGGAGTGGAGTGGAGTGGCGTGGAGTGGAGTGGAGTGGAGTGGAGTACAGTGGAGCGTTGCGGAGTGGAGTGGAGAGGAGAGGAGTGGAATGAAGTAGAGTATGATGAAGTGAAGTGGAGTGGAGCATTGCGAAGTGGAGCGGACTCGAGTGGAGAGGAGTGGAATGAAGTAGAGTATAATGGAGTGGAGAGGAGTGGAGTGCAGAGGAGTGGAGTTAAATGAAGTGGACTGGAGTGGGGTGGAGTGGATTGGAGAGGACTGTACTGCAGTGAAAAGGAGTGGAGTGGAGTGGAGTGGAGTGGAGTGGAGTGGAATGGAGTGGAGGGGAGTGGAGTGGAGTGGAGTGGAGTGGAGTGGAGTGGAGTGGAGTGGAGTGGAGTGGAGTGGAGTGGAGAGGAGAGGAGTGGAGAGGAGAGGAGTGGAATGAAGTAGAGTATAAGTGAGTGGAGTGGAGTGGAGTGGAGTGGAGTGGAGTGGAGTGGAGTGGAGTGGAGTGGAGAGGAGAGGAGTGGAGTGGTGTGGAGTGGAGTGGAGTGGAGTGGATTGGAGTGGAGTGGAGTGGTGTGGAGTGGAGTGGAGTGGAGTGGAGTGGAGTGGAGTAGAGTGGAGTGGAGTGGAGTATAATAAAGTGGAGTGGAGTGGAGTGGAGAGGAGTGGTGTGGAGTGGAGTGGATTGGAGTGGAGTGGAGTGGAGTACAGTGGAGCACAGTGGAGCCTTGCGGAGTGGAGTGGAGAGGAGAGGAGTGGAATGAAGTAGACAATGATGGAGTGGAGTGGAGTGGAGTGGAGTGGAGTGGAGTGGAGTGGAGTGGAGTGGAGTGGAGTGGAGCACAGTGGAGTATAGTAGAGCCTTGCGGAGTAGAGTTGAGTGGAGTGGAGTGGAGTGGAGTGAAGTGGAGAGGTGTGGAGTGGGGTGGAGTGGAGTGGAGTGGAGTGGAGTGGAGTGGAGTGGAGTGGAGTGGAGTGGAGTGGAGTGGAGTGGAGTGGAGTGGAGTGGAGTGGAGTGGAATGTACTGCAGCGAATAGGAGTGTAATGTAGTGGAGTGGAGAGGAGTGGATTGCAGAGGGCTGTACTGCAGTGAAAATGAGTGGTGTGGTGTGGTGTGGAGTGGTGTGGAGTGGTGTGGAGTGGAGTGGAGTGGAGTGGAGTGGAGTGGAGTGGAGTGGAGTGGAGTGGAGTGGAGTGGAGTGGAGTGGTGTGGAGTGGAGAGGAGTGGAATGAAGAAGAGTATAATGGAGTGGAGAGGAGCCTAGAAAAGTGGAGTGGAGTGGAGTGGAGTGGAGTGGAGTGGAGTGGAGTGGAGTGGAGTGGAGTGGAGTGGAGTGGAGTGGAGTGGAGTACAGTGGAGTACAGTGGAGCCTTGCTGAGTGGAGTGGAGAGGAGAGGAGTGGAATGAAGTAGAGTATGATGAAGTGAAGTGGAGTGGAGCATTGCGAAGTGGAGCGGACTGGAGTGGAGAGGAGTGGAATGAAGTAGAGTATAATGGAGTGGAGTGGAGTGGAGTGCAGAGGAGTGGATTTAAATGAAGTGGACTGGAGTGGGGTGGAGTGGATTGGAGAGGACTGTACTGCAGAGAAAAGGAGTGGAGTGGAGTGGAGTGGAGTGGAGTGGAATGGAGTGGAGTGGAGTGGAGTGGAGTGGAGTGGAGTGGAGTGGAGTGGAGTGGAGTGGAGTGGAGTGGAGTGGAGTGGAGTGGAGTGGAGAGGAGAGGAGTGGAGAGGAGAGCAGTGGAATGAAGTAGATTATAAGTGAGTAAAGTGGAGTGGAGTGGAGTGGAGTGGAGTGGAGTGGAGTGGAGTGGAGTGGAGTGGAGTGGAGTGGAGTGGAGTGGAGTGGAGTGGAGTGGAGTGGAGTGGAGTGGAGTGGAGTGGAGTACAGTGGAGCCTTGGTGAGTTGAGTGGAGAGGAGCCTAGAAATGTGGAGTTGATTGGAGTGGAGTTGAGTGGAGTGGAGAGGAGTGCAGTGGAGTGGAGTGGAGTGGAGTGGAGTGGAGTGGAGTGGAGTGGAGTGGAGTGGAGTGGAGTTGAGTGGAGTGGAGTGGAGTGGAGTGGAGTAGAGTGGAGAGGAGAGGAGAGAAGTGGAATGAAGTAGAGTATAAGTGAGTGGAGTGGAGTGGAGTGGAGTGGAGTGGAGTGGAGTGGAGTGGAGTGGAGTGGAGTGGAGTGGAGTGGAGTGGAGTGGAGTGGAGTGGAGCCTTGCTGAGTTGAGTGGAGAGGAGCTTAGAAAAGTGGAGTTGAGTGGAGTGGAGTGGAGTGGAGTGGAGTGGAGTGGAGTGGAGTGGAGTGGAGTGGAGTGGAGTGGAGTGGCGTGGAGTGGAGTACAGTGGAGCCTTGAGGAGTGGAGTGGAGAGGAGCCTAGAAAAGTGGAGTGGAGTGGAGTGGAGTGCAGTGGAGAGGAGTGGAGTGGAGTGGAGTGGAGTGGAGTGGAGTGGAGTGGAGTGGAGTGGAGTTGTGTGTAGAGGAGTGGAGTAGAGTGGAGTACAGTGGAGCCTTGAGGAGTGGAGTGGAGAGGAGCCTAGAAAAGTGGAGTGGAGTGGAGTGGAGTGGAGTGGAGTGGAGTGGAGTGGAGTGGAGTGGAGTGGAGTGGAGTGGAGTGGAGTGGAGTGGAGTGGAGTGGTGTGTAGTGGAGTAGAGTGGAGTACAGTGGAGCCTTGAGGAGTGGAGTGGAGAGGAGCCTAGAAAAGTGGAGTTGAGTGGAGTGGAGTGGAGTGGAGTGGAGTGGAGTGGAGTGGAGTGGAGTGGAGTGGAGTGGAGTACAGTGGAGTACAGTGGAGTACAGTGGATCCTTGCGGAGTGGAGTGGAGAGGAGAGGAGTGGAATGAAGTAGAGTATAATGGAGTGGAGTGGAGTGGAGTGCAGAGGAGTGGAGTTAAATGAAGTGGAGTGCAGTGGGGTGGAGTGGATTGGAGAGGACTGTACTGCAGTGAAAAGGAGTGGAGTGGAGTGGAGTGGAGTGGAGTGGAGTGGAGTGGAGTGGAGTGGAGCACAGTGGAGTATAGTGGAGCCTTGCGGAGTAGAGTTGAGTGGAGTGGAGTGGAGTGGAGTGAAGTGGAGAGGTGTGGAGTGGGGTGGAGTGGAGTGGAGTGGAGTGGAGTGGAGTGGAGTGGTGTGGAGTGGAGTGGAGTGGAGTGGAGTGGAGTGGAGTGGAGTGGAGTGGAGTGGAGTGGAGTGGAGTGGAGTGGAGTGGAATGTACTGCAGCAGATAGGAGTGGAATGTAGTGGAGTGGAGAGGAGTGGATTGGAGAGGACTGTACTGCAGTGAAAATGAGTGGTGTGGAGTGGTGTGGAGTGGAGTGGAGTGGAGTGGAGTTGAGTGGAGTGGAGTGGAGTGGAGTGGAGTGGTGTGGAGTGGAGAGGAGTGGAATGAAGAAGAGTATAATGGAGTGGAGAGGAGCCTAGAAAAGTGGAGTGGAGTGGAGTGGAGTGGAGTGGAGTGGAGTGGAGTGGAGTGGAGTGGAGTGGAGTGGAGTGGAGTGGAGTGGAGTGGAGTGGAGTACAGTGGAGTACAGTGGAGCCTTGCGGAGTGGAGTGGAGAGGAGAGGAGTGGAATGAAGTAGAGTATGATGAAGTGAAGTGGAGTGGAGCATTGCGAAGTGGAGCGGACTGGAGTGGAGAGGAGTGGAATGAAGTAGAGTATAATGGAGTGGAGTGGATTGGAGTGCAGAGGAGTGGAGTTAAATGAAGTGGACTGGAGTGGGGTGGAGTGGATTGGAGAGGACTGTACTGCAGAGAAAAGGAGTGGAGTGGAGTGGAGTGGAGTGGAGTGGAGTGGAGTGGAGTGGAGTGGAGTGGAGTGGAGTGGAGTGGAGTGGAGTGGAGTGGAGTGCAGTGGAGTGCAGTGGAGTGGAGTACAGTGGAGCCTTGGTGAGTTGAGTGGAGAGGAGCCTAGAAATGTGGAGTTGATTGGAGTGGAGTTGAGTGGAGTGGAGAGGAGTGCAGTGGAGTGGAGTGGAGTGGAGTGGAGTGGAGTGGAGTGGAGTGGAGTGGAGTGGAGTTGAGTGGAGTGGAGTGGAGTGGAGTCGAGTGGAGTGGTGTGGAGTGGAGTGGAGTGGAGTGGAGAGGAGAGGAGAGAAGTGGAATGAAGTAGAGTATAAGTGAGTGGAGTGGAGTGGAGTGGAGTGGAGTGGAGTGGAGTGGAGTGGAGTGGAGTGGAGAGGAGTGGAGTGGAGTGGAGTGGAGTGGAGTGGAGTGGAGTGGAGTGGAGTGGAGTGGAGTGGAGTGGAGTGGAGTGGAGTGGAGTACAGTGGAGCCTTGCGGAGTGGAGTGGAGAGGAGAGGAGTGGAATGATGTAGACAGTGATGGAGTGGAGTGGAGTGGAGTGGAGTGGAGTGGAGTGGAGTGGAGTGGAGTGGAGCACAGTGGAGTATAGTGGAGCCTTGCGGAGTAGAGTTGAGTGGAGTGGAGTGGAGTGGAGTGAAGTGGAGAGGTGTGGAGTGGGGTGGAGTGGAGTGGAGTGGAGTGGAGTGGTGTGGAGTGGAGTGGAGTGGAGTGGAGTGGAGTGGAGTGGAGTGGAGTGGAGTGGAGTGGAGTGGAGTGGAATGTACTGCAGCAGATAGGAGTGGAATGTAGTGGAGTGGAGAGGAGTGGATTGGAGAGGACTGTACTGCAGTGAAAATGAGTGGTGTGGAGTGGTGTGGAGTGGTGTGGAGTGGAGTGGAGTGGAGTGGAGTGGAGTGGAGTGGAGTGGAGTGGAGTTGAGTGGGTTGGAGTGGAGTGGAGTGGAGTGGAGTGGTGTGGAGTGGAGAGGAGTGGAATGAAGAAGAGTATAATGGAGTTGAGTGGAGTGGCGTGGAGTGGAGTGGAGTGGACTGGAGTGGAGTGGAGTGGAGTGGAGTACAGTGGAGCCTTGCGGAGTGGAGTGGAGAGGAGAGGAGTGGAATGAAGTAGAGTATTATGAAGTGAAGTGGAGTGGAGCATTGCGAAGTGGAGCGGACTGGAGTGGAGAGGAGTGGAATGAAGTAGAGTATAATGGAGTGGAGTGGAGTGGAGTGCAGAGGAGTGGAGTTAAATGAAGTGGAGTGGAGTGGGGTGGAGTGGATTGGAGAGGACTGTACTGCAGTGAAAAGGAGTGGAGTGGAGTGGAGTGGAGTGGAGTTGAGTGGAGAGGAGTGGAGTGGAGTGGAGTGGAGTGGAGTGGAGTGGTGTGGAGTGGAGTGGAGTAGAGTGGAGTACAGTGGAGCCTTGAGGAGTGGAGTGGAGAGGAGCCTAGAAAAGTGGAGTGGAGTGGAGTGGAGTGGAGTGGAGTGGAGTGGAGTGGAGTGGAGTGGAGTGGAGTGGAGTGGAGCCTTGCTGAGTTGAGTGGAGAGGAGCTTAGAAAAGTGGAGTTGAGTGGAGTGGAGTGGAGTGGAGTGGAGTGGAGTGGAGTGGAGTGGAGTGGAGTGGAGTGGAGTGGAGTGGCGTGGAGTGGAGTACAGTGGAGCCTTGAGGAGTGGAGTGGAGAGGAGCCTAGAAAAGTGGAGTGGAGTGGAGTGGAGTGCAGTGGAGTGGAGTGGAGTGGAGTGGAGTGGAGTGGAGTGGAGTGGAGTGGAGTGGAGTGGAGTGGAGTGGAGTGGAGTGGAGTTGTGTGTAGAGGAGTGGAGTAGAGTGGAGTACAGTGGAGCCTTGAGGAGTGGAGTGGAGAGGAGCCTAGAAAAGTGGAGTGGAGTGGAGTGGAGTGGAGTGGAGTGGAGTGGAGTGGAGCGGAGTGGAGTGGAGTGGAGTGGAGTGGAGTGGAGTGGAGTGGAGTGGAGTGGTGTGGAGTGGAGAGGAGTGGAATGAAGAAGAGTATAATGGAGTGGAGAGGAGCCTAGAAAAGTGGAGTGGAGTGGAGTGGAGTGGAGTGGAGTGGAGTGGAGTGGAGTGGAGTACAGTGGAGTACAGTGGAGCCTTGCGGAGTGGAGTGGAGAGGAGAGGAGTGTAATGAAGTAGAGTATGATGAAGTGAAGTGGAGTGGAGCATTGCGAAGTGGAGCGGACTGGAGTGGAGAGGAGTGGAATGAAGTAGAGTATAATGGAGTGGAGTGGATTGGAGTGCAGAGGAGTGGAGTTAAATGAAGTGGACTGGAGTGGGGTGGAGTGGATTGGAGAGGACTGTACTGCAGAGAAAAGGAGTGGAGTGGAGTGGAGTGGAGTGGAGTGGAGTGGAGTGGAATGGAGTGGAGTGGAGTGGAGTGGAGTGGAGTGGAGTGGAGTGGAGTGGAGTGGAGTGGAGTGGAGTGGAGTGGAGTGGAGTGGAGTGGAGAGGAGAGGAGTGGAGAGGAGAGCAGTGGAATGAAGTAGATTATAAGTGAGTAAAGTGGAGTGGAGTGGAGTGGAGTGGAGTGGAGTGGAGTGGAGTGGAGTGGAGTGGAGTGGAGTGGAGTGGAGTGGAGTGGAGTGGAGTGCAGTGGAGTGGAGTACAGTGGAGCCTTGGTGAGTTGAGTGGAGAGGAGCCTAGATATGTGGAGTTGATTGGAGTGGAGTTGAGTGGAGTGGAGAGGAGTGCAGTGGAGTGGAGTGGAGTGGAGTGGAGTGGAGTGGAGTGGAGTGGAGTGGAGTGGAGTTGAGTGGAGTGGAGTGGAGTGGAGTCGAGTGGAGTGGTGTGGAGTGGAGTGGAGTGGAGTGGAGAGGAGAGGAGAGAAGTGGAATGAAGTAGAGTATAAGTGAGTGGAGTGGAGTGGAGTGGAGTGGAGTGGAGTGGAGTGGAGTGGAGTGGAGTGGAGTGGAGTGGAGTGGAGTGGAGTGGAGTGGAGTGCAGTTGAGTGGAGTGGAGTGGAGTGGAGTGGAGTGGAGTGGAATGAAGTAGAGTATAATAAAGTGGAGTGGAGTGGAGTGGAGTGGAGTGGAGTGGAGTGGAGTGGAGTGGAGTGGAGTGCAGTTGAGTGGAGTGGAGTGGAGTGGAGTGGAGTGGAATGAAGTAGAGTATAATAAAGTGGAGTGGAGTGGAGAGGAGAGGAGTGGAATGATGTAGACAATGATGGAGTGGAGTGGAGTGGAGTGGAGTGGAGTGGAGTGGAGTGGAGTGGAGTGGAGTGGAGTGGAGTGGAGCACAGTGGAGTATAGTGGAGCCTTGCGGAGTAGAGTGGAGTGGAGTGGAGTGGAGTGGAGTGGAGTGAAGTGGAGAGGTGTGGAGTGGGGTGGAGTGGAGTGGAGTGGAGTGGAGTGGTGTGGAGTGGAGTGGAGTGGAGTGGAGTGGAGTGGAGTGGAGTGGAGTGGAGTGGAGTGGAGTGGAGTGGAGTGGAGTGGAATGTACTGCAGCAGATAGGAGTGGAATGTAGTGGAGTGGAGAGGAGTGGATTGGAGAGGACTGTACTGCAGTGAAAATGAGTGGTGTGGAGTGGTGTGGAGTGGTGTGGAGTGGAGTGGAGTGGAGTGGAGTGGAGTGGAGTGGAGTGGAGTGGAGTGGAGTGGAGTTGAGTGGGTTGGAGTGGAGTGGAGTTGAGTGGAGTGGTGTGGAGTGGAGAGGAGTGGAATGAAGAAGAGTATAATGGAGTTGAGTGGAGTGGCGTGGAGTGGAGTGGAGTGGACTGGAGTGGAGTGGAGTGGAGTGGAGTACAGTGGAGCCTTGCGGAGTGGAGTGGAGAGGAGAGGAGTGGAATGAAGTAGAGTATTATGAAGTGAAGTGGAGTGGAGCATTGCGAAGTGGAGCGGACTGGAGTGGAGAGGAGTGGAATGAAGTAGAGTATAATGGAGTGGAGTGGAGTGGAGTGCAGAGGAGTGGAGTTAAATGAAGTGGAGTGGAGTGGGGTGGAGTGGATTGGAGAGGACTGTACTGCAGTGAAAAGGAGTGGAGTGGAGTGGAGTGGAGTGGAGTTGAGTGGAGAGGAGTGGAGTGGAGTGGAGTGGAGTGGAGTGGAGTGGAGTGGTGTGGAGTGGAGTGGAGTAGAGTGGAGTACAGTGGAGCCTTGAGGAGTGGAGTGGAGAGGAGCCTAGAAAAGTGGAGTGGAGTGGAGTGGAGTGGAGTGGAGTGGAGTGGAGTGGAGTGGAGTGGAGTGGAGTGGAGTGGAGTGGAGTGGAGCCTTGCTGAGTTGAGTGGAGAGGAGCTTAGAAAAGTGGAGTTGAGTGGAGTGGAGTGGAGTGGAGTGGAGTGGAGTGGAGTGGAGTGGAGTGGAGTGGAGTGGCGTGGAGTGGAGTACAGTGGAGCCTTGAGGAGTGGAGTGGAGAGGAGCCTAGAAAAGTGGAGTGGAGTGGAGTGGAGTGCAGTGGAGTGGAGTGGAGTGGAGTGGACTGGAGTGGAGTGGAGTGGAGTGGAGTGGAGTGGAGTGGAGTGGAGTGGAGTTGTGTGTAGAGGAGTGGAGTAGAGTGGAGTACAGTGGAGCCTTGAGGAGTGGAGTGGAGAGGAGCCTAGAAAAGTGGAGTGGAGTGGAGTGGAGTGGAGTGGAGTGGAGTGGAGTGGAGTGGAGTGGAGTGGAGTGGAGTGGTGTGTAGTGGAGTAGAGTGGAGTACAGTGGAGCCTTGAGGAGTGGAGTGGAGAGGAGCCTAGAAAAGTGGAGTTGAGTGGAGTGGAGTGGAGTGGAGTGGAGTGGAGTGGAGTGGAGTGGAGTGGAGTGGAGTACAGTGGAGTACAGTGGAGTACAGTGGATCCTTGCGGAGTGGAGTGGAGAGGAGAGGAGTGGAATGAAGTAGAGTATAATGGAGTGGAGTGGAGTGGAGTGCAGAGGAGTGGAGTTAAATGAAGTGGAGTGCAGTGGGGTGGAGTGGATTGGAGAGGACTGTACTGCAGTGAAAAGGAGTGGAGTGGAGTGGAGTGGAGTGGAGTGGAGTGGAGTGGAGTGGAGTGGAGTGGAGCACAGTGGAGTATAGTGGAGCCTTGCGGAGTAGAGTTGAGTGGAGTGGAGTGGAGTGGAGTGAAGTGGAGAGGTGTGGAGTGGGGTGGAGTGGAGTGGAGTGGAGTGGAGTGGTGTGGAGTGGAGTGGAGTGGAGTGGAGTGGAGTGGAGTGGAGTGGAGTGGAGTGGAGTGGAATGTACTGCAGCAGATAGGAGTGGAATGTAGTGGAGTGGAGAGGAGTGGATTGGAGAGGACTGTACTGCAGTGAAAATGAGTGGTGTGGAGTGGTGTGGTGTGGAGTGGAGTGGAGTGGAGTGGAGTGGAGTGGAGTGGAGTGGAGTTGAGTGGGTTGGAGTGGAGTGGAGTGGAGTGGTGTGGAGTGGAGAGGAGTGGAATGAAGAAGAGTATAATGGAGTGGAGTGGAGTGGCGTGGAGTGGAGTGGAGTGGACTGGAGTGGAGTGGAGTGGAGTGGAGTACAGTGGAGCCTTGCGGAGTGGAGTGGAGAGGAGAGGAGTGGAATGAAGTAGAGTATGATGAAGTGAAGTGGAGTGGAGCATTGCGAAGTGGAGCGAACTGGAGTGGAGAGGAGTGGAATGAAGTAGAGTATAATGGAGTGGAGTGGAGTGGAGTGCAGAGGAGTGGAGTTAAATGAAGTGGAGTGGAGTGGGGTGGAGTGGATTGGAGAGGACTGTACTGCAGTGAAAAGGAGTGGAGTGGAGTGGAGTGGAGTGGAGTGGAGTTGAGTGGAGAGGAGTGGAGTGGAGTGGAGTGGAGTGGAGTGGAGTGGAGTGGAGTGGTGTGGAGTGGAGTGGAGTAGAGTGGAGTACAGTGGAGCCTTGAGGAGTGGAGTGGAGAGGAGCCTAGAAAAGTGGAGTGGAGTGGAGTGGAGTGGAGTGGAGTGGAGTGGAGTGGAGCCTTGCTGAGTTGAGTGGAGAGGAGCTTAGAAAAGTGGAGTTGAGTGGAGTGGAGTGGAGTGGAGTTGAGTGGAGTGGAGTGGAGTGGAGTGGAGTGGAGTGGAGTGGAGTGGAGTGGAGTGGAGTGGAGTGGAGCATTGCGGAGTTGAGCGGAGTGGAGTGGAGAGGAGAGGAGTGGAATGAAGTAGAGTATAAGTGAGTGGAGTGGAGTGGAGTGGAGTGGAGTGGAGTGGAGTGGAGTGGAGTGGAGTGGAGTGGAGTGGAGTGGAGTGGAGTGGCGTGGAGTGGAGTACAGTGGAGCCTTGAGGAGTGGAGTGGAGAGGAGCCTAGAAAAGTGGAGTGGAGTGGAGTGGAGTGCAGTGGAGTGGAGTGGAGTGGAGTGGAGTGGAGTGGAGTGGAGTGGAGTTGTGTGTAGAGGAGTGGAGTAGAGTGGAGTACAGTGGAGCCTTGAGGAGTGGAGTGGAGAGGAGCCTAGAAAAGTGGAGTGGAGTGGAGTGGAGTGGAGTGGAGTGGAGTGGAGTGGAGTGGAGTGGAGTGGAGTGGAGTGGTGTGTAGTGGAGTAGAGTGGAGTACAGTGGAGCCTTGAGGAGTGGAGTGGAGAGGAGCCTAGAAAAGTGGAGTGGAGTGGAGTGGAGTGGAGTGGAGTGGAGTGGAGTGGAGTGGAGTGGAGTGGAGTGGAGTGGAGTGGAGTACAGTGGAGTACAGTGGAGTACAGTGGATCCTTGCGGAGTGGAGTGGAGAGGAGAGGAGTGGAATGAAGTAGAGTATGATGGAGTGGAGTGGAGTGGAGCATTGCGGAGTGGAGCGGACTGGAGTGGAGAGGAGTGGAATGAAGTAGAGTATAATGGATTGGAGTGGAGTGGAGTGCAGAGGAGTGGAGTTAAATGAAGTGGAGTGCAGTGGGGTGGAGTGGGTTGGACAGGACTGTACTGCAGTGAAAAGGAGTGGAGTGGAGTGGAGTGGAGTGGAGTGGAGTGGAGTGGAGTGGAGTGGAGTGGAGTGGAGTGGAGTGGAGTGGAGTGGAGTGGAGTGGTGTGTAGTGGAGTGGAGTAGAGTGGAGTACAGTGGAGCCTTGAGGAGTGGAGTGGAGAGGAGCCTAGAAAAGTGGAGTGGAGTGGAGTGGAGTGGAGTGGAGTGGAGTGGAGTGGAGTGGAGTGGAGTGGAGTGGAGTGGAGTGGAGTGGTGTGGAGTGGAGAGGAGTGGAATGAAGAAGAGTATAATGGAGTGGAGTGGAGTGGAGTGGAGTGGAGTGGAGTGGAGTGGAGTGGAGTGGAGTGGAGTGGAGTGGAGTACAGTGGAGTACAGTGGAGCCTTGCGGAGTGGAGTGGAGAGGAGAGGAGTGGAATGAAGTAGAGTATGATGAAGTGAAGTGGAGTGGAGCATTGCGAAGTGGAGCGGACTGGAGTGGAGAGGAGTGGAATGAAGTAGAGTATAATGGAGTGGAGTGGAGTGGAGTGCAGAGGAGTGGAGTTAAATGAAGTGGAGTGGAGTGGGGTGGAGTGGATTGGAGAGGACTGTACTGCAGTGAAAAGGAGTGGAGTGGAGTGGAATGGAGTGGAGTGGAGTGGAGTGGAGTGGAGTGGAGTGGAGTGGAGTGGAGTGGAGTGGAGTGGAGTGGAGAGGAGAGGAGTGGAGAGGAGAGGAGTGGAATGAAGTAGAGTATAAGTGAGTGGAGTGGAGTGGAGTGGAGTGGAGTGGAGTGGAGTGGAGTGGAGTGGAGTGGAGTGGAGTGGAGTGGAGTGGAGTGGAGTACAGTGGAGCCTTGCTGAGTTGAGTGGAGAGGAGCCTAGAAAAGTGGAGTTGAGTGGAGTGGAGTGGAGTGGAGTGGAGTGGAGTGCAGTGGAGTGGAGTGGAGTGGAGTGGAGTGGAGTGGAGTGGAGAGGAGAGGAGTGGAGTGGAGTGGAGTGGAGTGGAGTGGAGTGGAGTGGATTGGAGTGGAGTGGAGTGGTGTGGAGTGGAGTGGAGTGGAGTGGAGTAGAGTGGAGTGGAGTAGAGTATAATAAAGTGGAGTGGAGTGGAGTGGAGAGGAGTGGTGTGGAGTGGAGTGGATTGGAGTGGAGTGGAGTGGAGTACAGTGGAGTACAGTGGAGCCTTGCGGAGTGGAGTGGAGAGGAGAGGAGTGGAATGAAGTAGACAATGATGGAGTGGAGTGGAGTGGAGTGGAGTGGAGTGGAGTGGAGTGGAGTGGAGTGAAGCACAGTGGAGTATAGTAGAGCCTTGCGGAGTAGAGTTGAGTGGAGTGGAGTGGAGTGGAGTGAAGTGGAGAGGTGTGGAGTGGGGTGGAGTGGAGTGGAGTGGAGTGGAGTGGAGTGGAGTGGAGTGGAGTGGAGTGGAGTGGAGTGGAGTACAGTGGAGTACAGTGGAGTACAGTGGATCCTTGCGGAGTGGAGTGGAGAGTAGAGGAGTGGAATGAAGTAGAGTATGATGGAGTGGAGTGGAGTGGAGCATTGCGGAGTGGAGCGGACTGGAGTGGAGAGGAGTGGAATGAAGTAGAGTATAATGGATTGGAGTGGAGTGGAGTGCAGAGGAGTGGAGTTAAATGAAGTGGAGTGCAGTGGGGTGGAGTGGATTGGAGAGGACTGTACTGCAGTGAAAAGGAGTGGAGTGGAGTGGAGTGGAGTGGAGTGGAGTGGAGTGGAGTGGAGTGGAGTGGAGTGGAGTGGTGTGTAGTGGAGTGGAGTAGAGTGGAGTACAGTGGAGCCTTGAGGAGTGGAGTGGAGAGGAGCCTAGAAAAGTGGAGTGGAGTGGAGTGGAGTGGAGTGGAGTGGAGTGGAGTGGAGTGGAGTGGAGTGGAGTGGAGTGGAGTGGAGTGGAGTGGTGTGGAGTGGAGAGGAGTGGAATGAAGAAGAGTATAATGGAGTGGAGTGGAGTGGAGTGGAGTGGAGTGGAGTGGAGTGGAGTGGAGTGGAGTGGAGTGGAGTGGAGTACAGTGGAGTACAGTGGAGTACAGTGGAGCCTTGCGGAGTGGAGTGGAGAGGAGAGGAGTGGAATGAAGTAGAGTATGATGAAGTGAAGTGGAGTGGAGCATTGCGAAGTGGAGCGGACTGGAGTGGAGAGGAGTGGAATGAAGTAGAGTATAATGGAGTGGAGTGGAGTGGAGTGCAGAGGAGTGGAGTTAAATGAAGTGGAGTGGAGTGGGGTGGAGTGGATTGGAGAGGACTGTACTGCAGTGAAAAGGAGTGGAGTGGAGTGGAGTGGAGTGGAACGGAGTGGAGTGGAGTGGAGTGGAGTAAAGTGGAGTGGAGTGGAGTGGAGTGGAGTGGAGTGGAGTGGAGTGGAGTGGAGTGGAGTGGAGAGGAGAGGAGTGGAGAGGAGAGGAGTGGAATGAAGTAGAGTATAAGTGAGTGGAGTGGAGTGGAGTGGAGTGGAGTGGAGTGGAGTGGAGTGGAGTGGAGTGGAGTGGAGTGGAGTGGAGTGGAGTGGAGTGGTGTGGAGTGGAGTGGAGTGGAGTGGAGTGGAGTAGAGTGGAGTGGAGTAGAGTATAATAAAGTGGAGTGGAGTGGAGTGGAGAGGAGTGGTGTGGAGTGGAGTGGATTGGAGTGGAGTGGAGTGGAGTACAGTGGAGTACAGTGGAGCCTTGCGGAGTGGAGTGGAGAGGAGAGGAGTGGAATGAAGTAGACAATGATGGAGTGGAGTGGAGTGGAGTGGAGTGGAGTGGAGTGGAGTGGAGTGGAGTGGAGTGGAGTGGAGTGGAGTGAAGCACAGTGGAGTATAGTAGAGCCTTGCGGATTAGAGTTGAGTGGAGTGGAGTGGAGTGGAGTGAAGTGGAGAGGTGTGGAGTGGGGTGGAGTGGAGTGGAGTGGAGTGGAGTGGAGTGGAGTGGAGTGGAGTGGAGTGGAGTGGAGTGGAGTGGAGTGGAGTGGAGTGGAGTGGAATGTACTGCAGCGAATAGGAGTGTAATGTAGTGGAGTGGAGAGGAGTGGATTGCAGAGGACTGTACTGCAGTGAAAATGAGTGGTGTGGTGTGGTGTGGAGTGGTGTGGAGTGGAGTGGAGTGGAGTGGAGTGGAGTGGAGTGGAGTGGAGTGGAGTGGAGTGGAGTGGAGTGGAGTGGAGTGGAGTGGAGTGGAGTGGTGTGGAGTGGAGAGGAGTGGAATGAAGAAGAGTATAATGGAGTGGAGAGGAGCCTAGAAAAGTGGAGTGGAGTGGAGTGGAGTGGAGTGGAGTGGAGTGGAGTGGAGTGGAGTGGAGTGGAGTGGAGTGGTGTGTAGTGGAGTAGAGTGGAGTACAGTGGAGCCTTGAGGAGTGGAGTGGAGAGGAGCCTAGAAAAGTGGAGTTGAGTGGAGTGGAGTGGAGTGGAGTGGAGTGGAGTGGAGTGGAGTGGAGTGGAGTGGAGTGGAGTACAGTGGAGTACAGTGGAGTACAGTGGATCCTTGCGGAGTGGAGTGGAGAGGAGAGGAGTGGAATGAAGTAGAGTATAATGGAGTGGAGTGGAGTGGAGTGCAGAGGAGTGGAGTTAAATGAAGTGGAGTGCAGTGGGGTGGAGTGGATTGGAGAGGACTGTACTGCAGTGAAAAGGAGTGGAGTGGAGTGGAGTGGAGTGGAGTGGAGTGGAGTGGAGTGGAGCACAGTGGAGTATAGTGGAGCCTTGCGGAGTAGAGTTGAGTGGAGTGGAGTGGAGTGGAGTGAAGTGGAGAGGTGTGGAGTGGGGTGGAGTGGAGTGGAGTGGAGTGGAGTGGTGTGGAGTGGAGTGGAGTGGAGTGGAGTGGAGTGGAGTGGAGTGGAGTGGAGTGGAGTGGAGTGGAATGTACTGCAGCAGATAGGAGTGGAATGTAGTGGAGTGGAGAGGAGTGGATTGGAGAGGACTGTACTGCAGTGAAAATGAGTGGTGTGGAGTGGTGTGGAGTGGTGTGGAGTGGAGTGGAGTGGAGTGGAGTGGAGTGGAGTGGAGTGGAGTGGAGTGGAGTGGAGTGGAGTTGAGTGGGTTGGAGTGGAGTGGAGTGGAGTGGAGTGGTGTGGAGTGGAGAGGAGTGGAATGAAGAAGAGAATAATGGAGTTGAGTGGAGTGGCGTGGAGTGGAGTGGAGTGGACTGGAGTGGAGTGGAGTGGAGTGGAGTACAGTGGAGCCTTGCGGAGTGGAGTGGAGAGGAGAGGAGTGGAATGAAGTAGAGTATTATGAAGTGAAGTGGAGTGGAGCATTGCGAAGTGGAGCGGACTGGAGTGGAGAGGAGTGGAATGAAGTAGAGTATAATGGAGTGGAGTGGAGTGGAGTGCAGAGGAGTGGAGTTAAATGAAGTGGAGTGGAGTGGGGTGGAGTGGATTGGAGAGGACTGTACTGCAGTGAAAAGGAGTGGAGTGGAGTGGAGTGGAGTGGAGTTGAGTGGAGAGGAGTGGAGTGGAGTGGAGTGGAGTGGAGTGGAGTGGAGTGGAGTGGTGTGGAGTGGAGTGGAGTAGAGTGGAGTACAGTGGAGCCTTGAGGAGTGGAGTGGAGAGGAGCCTAGAAAAGTGGAGTGGAGTGGAGTGGAGTGGAGTGGAGTGGAGTGGAGTGGAGTGGAGTGGAGTGGAGTGGAGTGGAGTGGAGTGGAGCCTTGCTGAGTTGAGTGGAGAGGAGCTTAGAAAAGTGGAGTTGAGTGGAGTGGAGTGGAGTGGAGTGGAGTGGAGTGGAGTGGAGTGGAGTGGAGTGGAGTGGAGTGGAGTGGCGTGGAGTGGAGTACAGTGGAGCCTTGAGGAGTGGAGTGGAGAGGAGCCTAGAAAAGTGGAGTGGAGTGGAGTGGAGTGCAGTGGAGTGGAGTGGAGTGGAGTGGAGTGGAGTGGAGTGGAGTGGAGTGGAGTGGAGTGGAGTGGAGTGGAGTGGAGTGGAGTTGTGTGTAGAGGAGTGGAGTAGAGTGGAGTACAGTGGAGCCTTGAGGAGTGGAGTGGAGAGGAGCCTAGAAAAGTGGAGTGGAGTGGAGTGGAGTGGAGTGGAGTGGAGTGGAGTGGAGTGGAGTGGAGTGGAGTGGAGTGGAGTGGAGTGGAGTGGAGTGGAGTGGAGTGGTGTGGAGTGGAGAGGAGTGGAATGAAGAAGAGTATAATGGAGTGGAGAGGAGCCTAGAAAAGTGGAGTGGAGTGGAGTGGAGTGGAGTGGAGTGGAGTGGAGTGGAGTGGAGTACAGTGGAGTACAGTGGAGCCTTGCGGAGTGGAGTGGAGAGGAGAGGAGTGGAATGAAGTAGAGTATGATGAAGTGAAGTGGAGTGGAGCATTGCGAAGTGGAGCGGACTGGAGTGGAGAGGAGTGGAATGAAGTAGAGTATAATGGAGTGGAGTGGATTGGAGTGCAGAGGAGTGGAGTTAAATGAAGTGGACTGGAGTGGGGTGGAGTGGATTGGAGAGGACTGTACTGCAGAGAAAAGGAGTGGAGTGGAGTGGAGTGGAGTGGAGTGGAGTGGAGTGGAGTGGAATGGAGTGGAGTGGAGTGGAGTGGAGTGGAGTGGAGTGGAGTGGAGTGGAGTGGAGTGGAGTGGAGTGGAGTGGAGAGGAGAGGAGTGGAGAGGAGAGCAGTGGAATGAAGTAGATTATAAGTGAGTAAAGTGGAGTGGAGTGGAGTGGAGTGGAGTGGAGTGGAGTGGAGTGGAGTGGAGTGGAGTGGAGTGGAGTGGAGTGGAGTGGAGTGGAGTGGAGTGGAGTGGAGTGGAGTGCAGTGGAGTGGAGTACAGTGGAGCCTTGGTGAGTTGAGTGGAGAGGAGCCTAGATATGTGGAGTTGATTGGAGTGGAGTTGAGTGGAGTGGAGAGGAGTGCAGTGGAGTGGAGTGGAGTGGAGTGGAGTGGAGTGGAGTGGAGTGGAGTGGAGTTGAGTGGAGTGGAGTGGAGTGGAGTCGAGTGGAGTGGTGTGGAGTGGAGTGGAGTGGAGTGGAGAGGAGAGGAGAGAAGTGGAATGAAGTAGAGTATAAGTGAGTGGAGTGGAGTGGAGTGGAGTGGAGTGGAGTGGAGTGGAGTGGAGTGGAGTGGAGTGGAGTGGAGTGGAGTGGAGTGCAGTTGAGTGGAGTGGAGTGGAGTGGAGTGGAGTGGAGTGGAATGAAGTAGAGTATAATAAAGTGGAGTGGAGTGGAGTGGAGTGGAGTGGAGTGGAGTGGAGTGGAGTGGAGTGGAGTGGAGTGCAGTTGAGTGGAGTGGAGTGGAGTGGAGTGGAGTGGAATGAAGTAGAGTATAATAAAGTGGAGTGGAGTGGAGAGGAGAGGAGTGGAATGATGTAGACAATGATGGAGTGGAGTGGAGTGGAGTGGAGTGGAGTGGAGTGGAGTGGAGTGGAGTGGAGTGGAGTGGAGTGGAGCACAGTGGAGTATAGTGGAGCCTTGCGGAGTAGAGTGGAGTGGAGTGGAGTGGAGTGGAGTGGAGTGAAGTGGAGAGGTGTGGAGTGGGGTGGAGTGGAGTGGAGTGGAGTGGAGTGGTGTGGAGTGGAGTGGAGTGGAGTGGAGTGGAGTGGAGTGGAGTGGAGTGGAGTGGAGTGGAGTGGAGTGGAGTGGAGTGGAATGTACTGCAGCAGATAGGAGTGGAATGTAGTGGAGTGGAGAGGAGTGGATTGGAGAGGACTGTACTGCAGTGAAAATGAGTGGTGTGGAGTGGTGTGGAGTGGTGTGGAGTGGAGTGGAGTGGAGTGGAGTGGAGTGGAGTGGAGTGGAGTGGAGTGGAGTGGAGTGGAGTTGAGTGGGTTGGAGTGGAGTGGAGTTGAGTGGAGTGGTGTGGAGTGGAGAGGAGTGGAATGAAGAAGAGTATAATGGAGTTGAGTGGAGTGGCGTGGAGTGGAGTGGAGTGGACTGGAGTGGAGTGGAGTGGAGTGGAGTACAGTGGAGCCTTGCGGAGTGGAGTGGAGAGGAGAGGAGTGGAATGAAGTAGAGTATTATGAAGTGAAGTGGAGTGGAGCATTGCGAAGTGGAGCGGACTGGAGTGGAGAGGAGTGGAATGAAGTAGAGTATAATGGAGTGGAGTGGAGTGGAGTGCAGAGGAGTGGAGTTAAATGAAGTGGAGTGGAGTGGGGTGGAGTGGATTGGAGAGGACTGTACTGCAGTGAAAAGGAGTGGAGTGGAGTGGAGTGGAGTGGAGTTGAGTGGAGAGGAGTGGAGTGGAGTGGAGTGGAGTGGAGTGGAGTGGAGTGGTGTGGAGTGGAGTGGAGTAGAGTGGAGTACAGTGGAGCCTTGAGGAGTGGAGTGGAGAGGAGCCTAGAAAAGTGGAGTGGAGTGGAGTGGAGTGGAGTGGAGTGGAGTGGAGTGGAGTGGAGTGGAGTGGAGTGGAGTGGAGTGGAGTGGAGCCTTGCTGAGTTGAGTGGAGAGGAGCTTAGAAAAGTGGAGTTGAGTGGAGTGGAGTGGAGTGGAGTGGAGTGGAGTGGAGTGGAGTGGAGTGGAGTGGAGTGGAGTGGAGTGGAGTGGCGTGGAGTGGAGTACAGTGGAGCCTTGAGGAGTGGAGTGGAGAGGAGCCTAGAAAAGTGGAGTGGAGTGGAGTGGAGTGCAGTGGAGTGGAGTGGAGTGGAGTGGACTGGAGTGGAGTGGAGTGGAGTGGAGTGGAGTGGAGTGGAGTGGAGTTGTGTGTAGAGGAGTGGAGTAGAGTGGAGTACAGTGGAGCCTTGAGGAGTGGAGTGGAGAGGAGCCTAGAAAAGTGGAGTGGAGTGGAGTGGAGTGGAGTGGAGTGGAGTGGAGTGGAGTGGAGTGGAGTGGAGTGGAGTGGAGTGGAGTGGGAGTGGAGTGGTGTGTAGTGGAGTAGAGTGGAGTACAGTGGAGCCTTGAGGAGTGGAGTGGAGAGGAGCCTAGAAAAGTGGAGTGGGAGTGGAGTGGAGTGGAGTGGAGTGGAGTGGAGTGGAGTGAGTGAGGAGTGGAGTGGAGTGGAGTACAGTGGAGTACAGTGGAGTACAGTGGATCCTTGCGGAGTGGAGTGGAGAGGAGAGGAGTGGAATGAAGTAGAGTATAATGGAGTGGAGTGGAGTGGAGTGCAGAGGAGTGGAGTTAAATGAAGTGGAGTGCAGTGGGGTGGAGTGGATTGGAGAGGACTGTACTGCAGTGAAAAGGAGTGGAGTGGAGTGGAGTGGAGTGGAGTGGAGTGGAGTGGAGTGGAGTGGAGTGGAGCACAGTGGAGTATAGTGGAGCCTTGCGGAGTAGAGTTGAGTGGAGTGGAGTGGAGTGGAGTGAAGTGGAGAGGTGTGGAGTGGGGTGGAGTGGAGTGGAGTGGAGTGGAGTGGTGTGGAGTGGAGTGGAGTGGAGTGGAGTGGAGTGGAGTGGAGTGGAGTGGAGTGGAATGTACTGCAGCAGATAGGAGTGGAATGTAGTGGAGTGGAGAGGAGTGGATTGGAGAGGACTGTACTGCAGTGAAAATGAGTGGTGTGGAGTGGTGTGGAGTGGAGTGGAGTGGAGTGGAGTGGAGTGGAGTGGAGTGGAGTGGAGTGGAGTTGAGTGGGTTGGAGTGGAGTGGAGTGGAGTGGTGTGGAGTGGAGAGGAGTGGAATGAAGAAGAGTATAATGGAGTGGAGTGGAGTGGCGTGGAGTGGAGTGGAGTGGACTGGAGTGGAGTGGAGTGGAGTGGAGTACAGTGGAGCCTTGCGGAGTGGAGTGGAGAGGAGAGGAGTGGAATGAAGTAGAGTATGATGAAGTGAAGTGGAGTGGAGCATTGCGAAGTGGAGCGAACTGGAGTGGAGAGGAGTGGAATGAAGTAGAGTATAATGGAGTGGAGTGGAGTGGAGTGCAGAGGAGTGGAGTTAAATGAAGTGGAGTGGAGTGGGGTGGAGTGGATTGGAGAGGACTGTACTGCAGTGAAAAGGAGTGGAGTGGAGTGGAGTGGAGTGGAGTGGAGTTGAGTGGAGAGGAGTGGAGTGGAGTGGAGTGGAGTGGAGTGGAGTGGAGTGGTGTGGAGTGGAGTGGAGTAGAGTGGAGTACAGTGGAGCCTTGAGGAGTGGAGTGGAGAGGAGCCTAGAAAAGTGGAGTGGAGTGGAGTGGAGTGGAGTGGAGTGGAGTGGAGTGGAGCCTTGCTGAGTTGAGTGGAGAGGAGCTTAGAAAAGTGGAGTTGAGTGGAGTGGAGTGGAGTGGAGTTGAGTGGAGTGGAGTGGAGTGGAGTGGAGTGGAGTGGAGTGGAGTGGAGTGGAGTGGAGTGGAGCATTGCGGAGTTGAGCGGAGTGGAGTGGAGAGGAGAGGAGTGGAATGAAGTAGAGTATAAGTGAGTGGAGTGGAGTGGAGTGGAGTGGAGTGGAGTGGAGTGGAGTGGAGTGGAGTGGAGTGGAGTGGAGTGGAGTGGAGTGGCGTGGAGTGGAGTACAGTGGAGCCTTGAGGAGTGGAGTGGAGAGGAGCCTAGAAAAGTGGAGTGGAGTGGAGTGGAGTGCAGTGGAGTGGAGTGGAGTGGAGTGGAGTGGAGTGGAGTGGAGTGGAGTTGTGTGTAGAGGAGTGGAGTAGAGTGGAGTACAGTGGAGCCTTGAGGAGTGGAGTGGAGAGGAGCCTAGAAAAGTGGAGTGGAGTGGAGTGGAGTGGAGTGGAGTGGAGTGGAGTGGAGTGGAGTGGAGTGGAGTGGAGTGGAGTGGAGTGGAGTGGTGTGTAGTGGAGTAGAGTGGAGTACAGTGGAGCCTTGAGGAGTGGAGTGGAGAGGAGCCTAGAAAAGTGGAGTGGAGTGGAGTGGAGTGGAGTGGAGTGGAGTGGAGTGGAGTGGAGTGGAGTGGAGTGGAGTACAGTGGAGTACAGTGGAGTACAGTGGATCCTTGCGGAGTGGAGTGGAGAGGAGAGGAGTGGAATGAAGTAGAGTATGATGGAGTGGAGTGGAGTGGAGCATTGCGGAGTGGAGCGGACTGGAGTGGAGAGGAGTGGAATGAAGTAGAGTATAATGGATTGGAGTGGAGTGGAGTGCAGAGGAGTGGAGTTAAATGAAGTGGAGTGCAGTGGGGTGGAGTGGGTTGGACAGGACTGTACTGCAGTGAAAAGGAGTGGAGTGGAGTGGAGTGGAGTGGAGTGGAGTGGAGTGGAGTGGAGTGGAGTGGAGTGGAGTGGAGTGGAGTGGAGTGGAGTGGTGTGTAGTGGAGTGGAGTAGAGTGGAGTACAGTGGAGCCTTGAGGAGTGGAGTGGAGAGGAGCCTAGAAAAGTGGAGTGGAGTGGAGTGGAGTGGAGTGGAGTGGAGTGGAGTGGAGTGGAGTGGAGTGGAGTGGAGTGGAGTGGTGTGGAGTGGAGAGGAGTGGAATGAAGAAGAGTATAATGGAGTGGAGTGGAGTGGAGTGGAGTGGAGTGGAGTGGAGTGGAGTGGAGTGGAGTGGAGTGGAGTGGAGTGGAGTACAGTGGAGTACAGTGGAGCCTTGCGGAGTGGAGTGGAGAGGAGAGGAGTGGAATGAAGTAGAGTATGATGAAGTGAAGTGGAGTGGAGCATTGCGAAGTGGAGCGGACTGGAGTGGAGAGGAGTGGAATGAAGTAGAGTATAATGGAGTGGAGTGGAGTGGAGTGCAGAGGAGTGGAGTTAAATGAAGTGGAGTGGAGTGGGGTGGAGTGGATTGGAGAGGACTGTACTGCAGTGAAAAGGAGTGGAGTGGAGTGGAATGGAGTGGAGTGGAGTGGAGTGGAGTGGAGTGGAGTGGAGTGGAGTGGAGTGGAGTGGAGTGGAGAGGAGAGGAGTGGAGAGGAGAGGAGTGGAATGAAGTAGAGTATAAGTGAGTGGAGTGGAGTGGAGTGGAGTGGAGTGGAGTGGAGTGGAGTGGAGTGGAGTGGAGTGGAGTGGAGTGGAGTACAGTGGAGCCTTGCTGAGTTGAGTGGAGAGGAGCCTAGAAAAGTGGAGTTGAGTGGAGTGGAGTGGAGTGGAGTGGAGTGGAGTGCAGTGGAGTGGAGTGGAGTGGAGTGGAGTGGAGTGGAGAGGAGAGGAGTGGAGTGGAGTGGAGTGGAGTGGAGTGGAGTGGAGTGGATTGGAGTGGAGTGGAGTGGTGTGGAGTGGAGTGGAGTGGAGTGGAGTAGAGTGGAGTGGAGTAGAGTATAATAAAGTGGAGTGGAGTGGAGTGGAGAGGAGTGGTGTGGAGTGGAGTGGATTGGAGTGGAGTGGAGTGGAGTACAGTGGAGTACAGTGGAGCCTTGCGGAGTGGAGTGGAGAGGAGAGGAGTGGAATGAAGTAGACAATGATGGAGTGGAGTGGAGTGGAGTGGAGTGGAGTGGAGTGGAGTGGAGTGGAGTGAAGCACAGTGGAGTATAGTAGAGCCTTGCGGAGTAGAGTTGAGTGGAGTGGAGTGGAGTGGAGTGAAGTGGAGAGGTGTGGAGTGGGGTGGAGTGGAGTGGAGTGGAGTGGAGTGGAGTGGAGTGGAGTGGAGTGGAGTGGAGTGGAGTGGAGTGGAGTACAGTGGAGTACAGTGGAGAACAGTGGATCCTTGCGGAGTGGAGTGGAGAGTAGAGGAGTGGAATGAAGTAGAGTATGATGGAGTGGAGTGGAGTGGAGCATTGCGGAGTGGAGCGGACTGGAGTGGAGAGGAGTGGAATGAAGTAGAGTATAATGGATTGGAGTGGAGTGGAGTGCAGAGGAGTGGAGTTAAATGAAGTGGAGTGCAGTGGGGTGGAGTGGATTGGAGAGGACTGTACTGCAGTGAAAAGGAGTGGAGTGGAGTGGAGTGGAGTGGAGTGGAGTGGAGTGGAGTGGAGTGGAGTGGAGTGGAGTGGAGTGGTGTGTAGTGGAGTGGAGTAGAGTGGAGTACAGTGGAGCCTTGAGGAGTGGAGTGGAGAGGAGCCTAGAAAAGTGGAGTGGAGTGGAGTGGAGTGGAGTGGAGTGGAGTGGAGTGGAGTGGAGTGGAGTGGAGTGGAGTGGAGTGGAGTGGAGTGGAGTGGAGTGGTGTGGAGTGGAGAGGAGTGGAATGAAGAAGAGTATAATGGAGTGGAGTGGAGTGGAGTGGAGTGGAGTGGAGTGGAGTGGAGTGGAGTGGAGTGGAGTGGAGTGGAGTGGAGTACAGTGGAGTACAGTGGAGTACAGTGGAGCCTTGCGGAGTGGAGTGGAGAGGAGAGGAGTGGAATGAAGTAGAGTATGATGAAGTGAAGTGGAGTGGAGCATTGCGAAGTGGAGCGGACTGGAGTGGAGAGGAGTGGAATGAAGTAGAGTATAATGGAGTGGAGTGGAGTGGAGTGCAGAGGAGTGGAGTTAAATGAAGTGGAGTGGAGTGGGGTGGAGTGGATTGGAGAGGACTGTACTGCAGTGAAAAGGAGTGGAGTGGAGTGGAGTGGAGTGGAACGGAGTGGAGTGGAGTGGAGTGGAGTGGAGTAAAGTGGAGTGGAGTGGAGTGGAGTGGAGTGGAGTGGAGTGGAGTGGAGTGGAGTGGAGTGGAGTGGAGTGGAGTGGAGTGGAGAGGAGAGGAGTGGAGAGGAGAGGAGTGGAATGAAGTAGAGTATAAGTGAGTGGAGTGGAGTGGAGTGGAGTGGAGTGGAGTGGAGTGGAGTGGAGTGGAGTGGAGTGGAGTGGAGTGGTGTGGAGTGGAGTGGAGTGGAGTGGAGTGGAGTAGAGTGGAGTGGAGTAGAGTATAATAAAGTGGAGTGGAGTGGAGTGGAGAGGAGTGGTGTGGAGTGGAGTGGATTGGAGTGGAGTGGAGTGGAGTACAGTGGAGTACAGTGGAGCCTTGCGGAGTGGAGTGGAGAGGAGAGGAGTGGAATGAAGTAGACAATGATGGAGTGGAGTGGAGTGGAGTGGAGTGGAGTGGAGTGGAGTGGAGTGGAGTGGAGTGGAGTGGAGTGGAGTGGAGTGAAGCACAGTGGAGTATAGTAGAGCCTTGCGGATTAGAGTTGAGTGGAGTGGAGTGGAGTGGAGTGAAGTGGAGAGGTGTGGAGTGGGGTGGAGTGGAGTGGAGTGGAGTGGAGTGGAGTGGAGTGGAGTGGAGTGGAGTGGAGTGGAGTGGAGTGGAGTGGAGTGGAGTGGAGTGGAATGTACTGCAGCGAATAGGAGTGTAATGTAGTGGAGTGGAGAGGAGTGGATTGCAGAGGACTGTACTGCAGTGAAAATGAGTGGTGTGGTGTGGTGTGGAGTGGTGTGGAGTGGAGTGGAGTGGAGTGGAGTGGAGTGGAGTGGAGTGGAGTGGAGTGGAGTGGAGTGGAGTGGAGTGGAGTGGAGTGGAGTGGAGTGGAGTGGTGTGGAGTGGAGAGGAGTGGAATGAAGAAGAGTATAATGGAGTGGAGAGGAGCCTAGAAAAGTGGAGTGGAGTGGAGTGGAGTGGAGTGGAGTGGAGTGGAGTGGAGTGGAGTGGAGTGGAGTGGAGTGGAGTGGAGTACAGTGGAGCCTTGCGGAGTGGAGTGGAGAGGAGAGGAGTGGAATGAAGTAGAGTATGATGAAGTGAAGTGGAGTGGAGCATTGCGAAGTGGAGCGGACTGGAGTGGAGAGGAGTGGAATGAAGTAGAGTATAATGGAGTGGAGTGGAGTGGAGTGCAGAGGACTGGAGTTAAATGAAGTGGACTGGAGTGGGGTGGAGTGGATTGGAGAGGACTGTACTGCAGAGAAAAGGAGTGGAGTGGAGTGGAGTGGAATGGAGTGGAGTGGAGTGGAGTGGAGTGGAGTGGAGTGGAGTGGAGTGGAGTGGAGTGGAGTGGAGTGGAGTGGAGTGGAGTGGAGTGGAGTGGAGAGGAGAGGAGTGGAGAGGAGAGCAGTGGAATGAAGTAGATTATAAGTGAGTAAAGTGGAGTGGAGTGGAGAGGAGTGGAGTGGAGTGGAGTGGAGTGGAGTGGAGTGGAGTGGAGTGGAGTGGAGTGGAGTGGAGTGGAGTGGAGTGGAGTGGAGTGGAGTGGAGTGGAGTGGAGTGGAGTGGAGTGCAGTGGAGTGGAGTACAGTGGAGCCTTGGTGAGTTGAGTGGAGAGGAGCCTAGAAATGTGGAGTTGATTGGAGTGGAGTGGAGTGGAGTGGAGTGGAGTGGAGTGGAGTGGAGTGGAGTGGAGTGGAGTGGAGTCGAGTGGAGTGGTGTGGAGTGGAGTGGAGTGGAGTGGAGAGGAGAGGAGAGAAGTGGAATGAAGTAGAGTATAAGTGAGTGGAGTGGAGTGGAGTGGAGTGGAGTGGAGTGGAGTGGAGTGGAGTGGAGTGGAGTGGAGTGGAGTGGAGTGCAGTTGAGTGGAGTGGAGTGGAGTGGAGTGGAGTGGAGTGGAGTGGAGTGGAATGAAGTAGAGTATAATAAAGTGGAGTGGAGTGGAGTGGAGTGGAGAGGAGTGGAGTGGAGTGGAGTGGAGTGGAGTGGAGTGGAGTGGAGTGGAGTGGAGTGGAGTGGAGTGGAGTGGAGTGGAGTGGAGTACAGTGGAGCCTTGCGGAGTGGAGTGGAGAGGAGAGGAGTGGAATGAAGTAGACAATGATGGAGTGGAGTGGAGTGGAGTGGAGTGGAGTGGAGTGGAGTGGAGTGGAGTGGAGTGGAGTGGAGTGGAGTGGAGTGGAGTGGAGTGGAGTGGAGTGGAGCACAGTGGAGTATAGTGGAGCCTTGAGGAGTAGAGTTGAGTGGAGTGGAGTGGAGTGGAGTGAAGTGGAGAGGTGTGGAGTGGGGTGGAGTGGAGTGGAGTGGTGTGGAGTGGAGTGGAGTGGAGTGGAGTGGAGTGGAGTGGAGTGGAGTGGAGTGGAGTGGAGTGGAGTGGAGTGGAGTGGAGTGGAGTGGAGTGGAATGTAGTGGAGTGGAGAGGAGTGGATTGGAGAGGACTGTACTGCAGTGAAAATGAGTGGTGTGGAGTGGTGTGGAGTGGAGTGGAGTGGAGTGGAGTGGAGTGGAGTGGAGTGGAGTAGAGTGGAGTGGAGTTGAGTGGGTTGGAGTGGAGTGGAGTGGAGTGGAGTGGTGTGGAGTGGAGAGGAGTGGAATGAAGAAGAGTATAATGGAGTGGAGTGGAGTGGCGTGGAGTGGAGTGGAGTGGACTGGAGTGGAGTGGAGTGGAGTGGAGTACAGTGGAGCGTTGCGGAGTGGAGTGGAGAGGAGAGGAGTGGAATGAAGTAGAGTATGATGAAGTGAAGTGGAGTGGAGCATTGCGAAGTGGAGCGGACTCGAGTGGAGAGGAGTGGAATGAAGTAGAGTATAATGGAGTGGAGAGGAGTGGAGTGCAGAGGAGTGGAGTTAAATGAAGTGCACTGGAGTGGGGTGGAGTGGATTGGAGAGGACTGTACTGCAGTGAAAAGGAGTGGAGTGGAGTGGAGTGGAGTGGAGTGGAGGGGAGTGGAATGGAGTGGAGGGGAGTGGAGTGGAGTGGAGTGGAGTGGAGTGGAGTGGAGTGGAGTGGAGTGGAGTGGAGTGGAGTGGAGTGGAGTGGAGTGGAGAGGAGAGGAGTGGAGAGGAGAGGAGTGGAATGAAGTAGAGTATAAGTGAGTGGAGTGGAGTGGAGTGGAGTGGAGTGGAGTGGAGTGGAGTGGAGTGGAGTGGAGTGGAGTGGAGTGGAGTGGAGTGGAGAGGAATGGAGTGGAGTGGTGTGGAGTGGAGTGGAGTGGAGTGGATTGGAGTGGAGTGGAGTGGTGTGGAGTGGAGTGGAGTGGAGTGGAGTGGAGTGGAGTGGAGTGGAGTAGAGTGGAGTGGAGTGGAGTATAATAAAGTGGAGTGGAGAGGAGTGGAGAGGAGTGGTGTGGAGTGGAGTGGATTGGAGTGGAGTGGAGTGGAGTACAGTGGAGCACAGTGGAGCCTTGCGGAGTGGAGTGGAGAGGAGAGGAGTGGAATGAAGTAGACAATGATGGAGTGGAGTGGAGTGGAGTGGAGTGGAGTGGAGTGGAGTGGAGTGGAGTGGAGTGGAGTGGAGCACAGTGGAGTATAGTAGAGCCTTGCGGAGTAGAGTTGAGTGGAGTGGAGTGGAGTGGAGTGAAGTGGAGAGGTGTGGAGTGGGGTGGAGTGGAGTGGAGTGGAGTGGAGTGGAGTGGAGTGGAGTGGAGTGGAGTGGAGTGGAGTGGAGTGGAGTGGAGTGGAATGTACTGCAGAGAATAGGAGTGTAATGTAGTGGAGTGGAGAGGAGTGGATTGCAGAGGACTGTACTGCAGTGAAAATGAGTGGTGTGGTGTGGTGTGGAGTGGTGTGGAGTGGTGTGGAGTGGAGTGGAGTGGAGTGGAGTGGAGTGGAGTGGAGTGGAGTGGAGTGGAGTGGTGTGGAGTGGAGAGGAGTGGAATGAAGAAGAGTATAATGGAGTGGAGAGGAGCCTAGAAAAGTGGAGTGGAGTGGAGTGGAGTGGAGTGGAGTGGAGTGGAGTGGAGTGGAGTACAGTGGAGTACAGTGGAGTACAGTGGAGCCTTGCTGAGTGGAGTGGAGAGGAGAGGAGTGGAATGAAGTAGAGTATGATGAAGTGAAGTGGAGTGGAGCATTGCGAAGTGGAGCGGACTGGAGTGGAGAGGAGTGGAATGAAGTAGAGTATAATGGAGTGGAGTGGAGTGGAGTGCAGAGGAGTGGATTTAAATGAAGTGGACTGGAGTGGGGTGGAGTGGATTGGAGAGGACTGTACTGCAGAGAAAAGGAGTGGAGTGGAGTGGAGTGGAGTGGAGTGGAATGGAGTGGAGTGGAGTGGAGTGGAGTGGAGTGGAGTGGAGTGGAGTGGAGTGGAGTGGAGTGGAGTGGAGTGGAGTGGAGTGGAGAGGAGAGGAGTGGAGAGGAGAGCAGTGGAATGAAGTAGATTATAAGTGAGTAAAGTGGAGTGGAGTGGAGTGGAGTGGAGTGGAGTGGAGTGGAGTGGAGTGGAGTGGAGTGGAGTGGAGTGGAGTGGAGTGGAGTGGAGTGGAGTGCAGTGGAGTGGAGTACAGTGGAGCCTTGGTGAGTTGAGTGGAGAGGAGCCTAGAAATGTGGAGTTGATTGGAGTGGAGTTGAGTGGAGTGGAGAGGAGTGCAGTGGAGTGGAGTGGAGTGGAGTGGAGTGGAGTGGAGTGGAGTGGAGTGGAGTGGAGTGGAGTGGAGTGGAGTGGAGTGGAGTGGAGTGGAGTGGAGTTGAGTGGAGTGGAGTGGAGTGGAGTAGAGTGGAGAGGAGAGGAGAGAAGTGGAATGAAGTAGAGTATAAGTGAGTGGATTGGAGTGGAGTGGAGTGGAGTGGAGTGGAGTGGAGTGGAGTGGAGTGGAGTGGAGTGGAGTGGAGTGGAGTGGAGTGGAGCCTTGCTGAGTTGAGTGGAGAGGAGCTTAGAAAAGTGGAGTTGAGTGGAGTGGAGTGGAGTGGAGTGGAGTGGAGTGGAGTGGAGTGGAGTGGAGTGGCGTGGAGTGGAGTACAGTGGAGCCTTGAGGAGTGGAGTGGAGAGGAGCCTAGAAAAGTGGAGTGGAGTGGAGTGGAGTGCAGTGGAGTGGAGTGGAGTGGAGTGGAGTGGAGTGGAGTGGAGTGGAGTGGAGTGGAGTGGAGTGGAGTTGTGTGTAGAGGAGTGGAGTAGAGTGGAGTACAGTGGAGCCTTGAGGAGTGGAGTGGAGAGGAGCCTAGAAAAGTGGAGTGGAGTGGAGTGGAGTGGAGTGGAGTGGAGTGGAGTGGAGTGGAGTGGAGTGGAGTGGAGTGGAGTGGAGTGGAGTGGAGTGGAGTGGAATGTACTGCAGCGAATAGGAGTGTAATGTAGTGGAGTGGAGAGGAGTGGATTGCAGAGGACTGTACTGCAGTGAAAATGAGTGGTGTGGTGTGGTGTGGAGTGGTGTGGAGTGGTGTGGAGTGGAGTGGAGTGGAGTGGAGTGGAGTGGAGTGGAGTGGAGTGGAGTGGAGTGGAGTGGAGTGGAGTGGAGTGGTGTGGAGTGGAGAGGAGTGGAATGAAGAAGAGTATAATGGAGTGGAGAGGAGCCTAGAAAAGTGGAGTGGAGTGGAGTGGAGTGGAGTGGAGTGGAGTGGAGTGGAGTGGAGTGGAGTGGAGTGGAGTGGAGTGGAGTGGAGTACCGTGGAGTACAGTGGAGCCTTGCTGAGTGGAGTGGAGAGGAGAGGAGTGGAATGAAGTAGAGTATGATGAAGTGAAGTGGAGTGGAGCATTGCGAAGTGGAGCGGACTGGAGTGGAGAGGAGTGGAATGAAGTAGAGTATAATGGAGTGGAGTGGAGTGGAGTGCAGAGGAGTGGATTTAAATGAAGTGGACTGGAGTGGGGTGGAGTGGATTGGAGAGGACTGTACTGCAGAGAAAAGGAGTGGAGTGGAGTGGAGTGGAGTGGAGTGGAATGGAGTGGAGTGGAGTGGAGTGGAGTGGAGTGGAGTGGAGTGGAGTGGAGTGGAGTGGAGTGGAGTGGAGTGGAGTGGAGTGGAGTGGAGAGGAGAGGAGTGGAGAGGAGAGCAGTGGAATGAAGTAGATTATAAGTGAGTAAAGTGGAGTGGAGTGGAGTGGAGTGGAGTGGAGTGGAGTGGAGTGGAGTGGAGTGGAGTGGAGTGGAGTGGAGTGGAGTGGAGTGGAGTGGAGTGGAGTAGAGTGGAGTGCAGTGGAGTGGAGTACAGTGGAGCCTTGGTGAGTTGAGTGGAGAGGAGCCTAGAAATGTGGAGTTGATTGGAGTGGAGTTGAGTGGAGTGGAGAGGAGTGCAGTGGAGTGGAGTGGAGTGGAGTGGAGTGGAGTGGAGTGGAGTGGAGTGGAGTGGAGTGGAGTGGAGTTGAGTGGAGTGGAGTGGAGTGGAGTGGAGTAGAGTGGAGAGGAGAGGAGAGAAGTGGAATGAAGTAGAGTATAAGTGAGTGGATTGGAGTGGAGTGGAGTGGAGTGGAGTGGAGTGGAGTGGAGTGGAGTGGAGTGGAGTGGAGTGGAGCCTTGCTGAGTTGAGTGGAGAGGAGCTTAGAAAAGTGGAGTTGAGTGGAGTGGAGTGGAGTGGAGTGGAGTGGAGTGGAGTGGAGTGGAGTGGAGTGGAGTGGAGTGGAGTGGCGTGGAGTGGAGTACAGTGGAGCCTTGAGGAGTGGAGTGGAGAGGAGCCTAGAAAAGTGGAGTGGAGTGGAGTGGAGTGCAGTGGAGTGGAGTGGAGTGGAGTGGAGTGGAGTGGAGTGGAGTGGAGTGGAGTGGAGTTGTGTGTAGAGGAGTGGAGTAGAGTGGAGTACAGTGGAGCCTTGAGGAGTGGAGTGGAGAGGAGCCTAGAAAAGTGGAGTGGAGTGGAGTGGAGTGGAGTGGAGTGGAGTGGAGTGGAGTGGAGTGGAGTGGAGTGGAGTGGAGTGGAGTGGAGTGGAGTGGAGTGGTGTGTAGTGGAGTAGAGTGGAGTACAGTGGAGCCTTGAGGAGTGGAGTGGAGAGGAGCCTAGAAAAGTGGAGTTGAGTGGAGTGGAGTGGAGTGGAGTTGAGTGGAGTGGAGTGGAGTGGAGTACAGTGGAGTACAGTGGAGTACAGTGGATCCTTGCGGAGTGGAGTGGAGAGGAGAGGAGTGGAATGAAGTAGAGTATAATGGAGTGGAGTGGAGTGGAGTGCAGAGGAGTGGAGTTAAATGAAGTGGAGTGCAGTGGGGTGGAGTGGATTGGAGAGGACTGTACTGCAGTGAAAAGGAGTGGAGTGGAGTGGAGTGGAGTGGAGTGGAGTGGAGTGGAGTGGAGTGGAGTGGAGTGGAGTGGAGTGGAGTGGAGTGGAGTGGAGCACAGTGGAGTATAGTGGAGCCTTGCGGAGTAGAGTTGTGTGGAGTGGAGTGGAGTGGAGTGAAGTGGAGAGGTGTGGAGTGGGGTGGAGTGGAGTGGAGTGGAGTGGAGTGGAGTGGAGTGGTGTGGAGTGGAGTGGAGTGGAGTGGAGTGGAGTGGAGTGGAGTGGAGTGGAGTGGAGTGGAGTGGAGTGGAATGTACTGCAGCAGATAGGAGTGGAATGTAGTGGAGTGGAGAGGAGTGGATTGGAGAGGACTGTACTGCAGTGAAAATGAGTGGTGTGGAGTGGTGTGGAGTGGAGTGGAGTGGAGTGGAGTGGAGTGGAGTGGAGTGGAGTGGAGTGGAGTGGAGTGGAGTGGAGTGGAGTGGAGTTGAGTGGGTTGGAGTGGAGTGGAGTGGAGTGGAGTGGTGTGGAGTGGAGAGGAGTGGAATGAAGAAGAGTATAATGGAGTGGAGTGGAGTGGCGTGGAGTGGAGTGGAGTGGACTGGAGTGGAGTGGAGTGGAGTGGAGTACAGTGGAGCCTTGCGGAGTGGAGTGGAGAGGAGAGGAGTGGAATGAAGTAGAGTATGATGAAGTGAAGTGGAGTGGAGCATTGCGAAGTGGAGCGAACTGGAGTGGAGAGGAGTGGAATGAAGTAGAGTATAATGGAGTGGAGTGGAGTGGAGTGCAGAGGAGTGGAGTTAAATGAAGTGGAGTGGAGTGGGGTGGAGTGGATTGGAGAGGACTGTACTGCAGTGAAAAGGAGTGGAGTGGAGTGGAGTGGAGTGGAGTTGAGTGGAGAGGAGTGGAGTGGAGTGGAGTGGAGTGGAGTGGTGTGGAGTGGAGTGGAGTAGAGTGGAGTACAGTGGAGCCTTGAGGAGTGGAGTGGAGAGGAGCCTAGAAAAGTGGAGTGGAGTGGAGAGGAGTGGAGTGGAGTGGAGTGGAGTGGAGTGGAGTGGAGTGGAGTGGAGCCTTGCTGAGTTGAGTGGAGAGGAGCTTAGAAAAGTGGAGTTGAGTGGAGTGGAGTGGAGTGGAGTGGAGTGGAGTGGAGTGGAGTGGAGTGGAGTGGAGTGGAGTGGAGCATTGCGGAGTTGAGCGGAGTGGAGTGGAGAGGAGAGGAGTGGAATGAAGTAGAGTATAAGTGAGTGGAGTGGAGTGGAGTGGAGTGGAGTGGAGTGGAGTGGAGTGGAGTGGAGTGGAGTGGAGTGGAGTGGAGTGGAGTGGAGTGGAGTGGAGTGGAGTGGAGTGGCGTGGAGTGGAGTACAGTGGAGCCTTGAGGAGTGGAGTGGAGAGGAGCCTAGAAAAGTGGAGTGGAGTGGAGTGGAGTGCAGTGGAGTGGAGTGGAGTGGAGTGGAGTGGAGTGGAGTGGAGTTGTGTGTAGAGGAGTGGAGTAGAGTGGAGTACAGTGGAGCCTTGAGGAGTGGAGTGGAGAGGAGCCTAGAAAAGTGGAGTGGAGTGGAGTGGAGAAAAGTGGTGTGGAGTGGAGTGGATTGGAGTGGAGTGGAGTGGAGTACAGTGGAGTACAGTGGAGCCTTGCGGAGTGGAGTGGAGAGGAGAGGAGTGGAATGAAGTAGACAATGATGGAGTGGAGTGGAGTGGAGTGGAGTGGAGTGGAGTGGAGTGGAGTGGAGTGGAGTGGAGTGGAGTGGAGTGAAGCACAGTGGAGTATAGTAGAGCCTTGCGGAGTAGAGTTGAGTGGAGTGGAGTGGAGTGGAGTGAAGTGGAGAGGTGTGGAGTGGGGTGGAGTGGAGTGGAGTGGAGTGGAGTGGAGTGGAGTGGAGTGGAGTGGAGTGGAGTACAGTGGAGTACAGTGGAGTACAGTGGATCCTTGCGGAGTGGAGTGGAGAGGAGAGGAGTGGAATGAAGTAGAGTATGATGGAGTGGAGTGGAGTGGAGCATTGCGGAGTGGAGCGGACTGGAGTGGAGAGGAGTGGAATGAAGTAGAGTATAATGGATTGGAGTGGAGTGGAGTGCAGAGGAGTGGAGTTAAATGAAGTGGAGTGCAGTGGGGTGGAGTGGATTGGAGAGGACTGTACTGCAGTGAAAAGGAGTGGAGTGGAGTGGAGTGGAGTGGAGTGGAGTGGAGTGGAGTGGAGTGGAATGGAGTGGAGTGGAGTGGAGTGGAGTGGAGTGGAGTGGAGTGGAGTGGAGTGGTGTGTAGTGGAGTGGAGTAGAGTGGAGTACAGTGGAGCCTTGAGGAGTGGAGTGGAGAGGAGCCTAGAAAAGTGGAGTGGAGTGGAGTGGAGTGGAGTGGAGTGGAGTGGAGTGGAGTGGAGTGGAGTGGAGTGGAGTGGAGTGGTGTGGAGTGGAGAGGAGTGGAATGAAGAAGAGTATAATGGAGTGGAGTGGAGTGGAGTGGAGTGGAGTGGAGTGGAGTGGAGTGGAGTGGAGTGGAGTACAGTGGATTACAGTGGAGCCTTGCGGAGTGGAGTGGAGAGGAGAGGAGTGGAATGAAGTAGAGTATGATGAAGTGAAGTGGAGTGGAGCATTGCGAAGTGGAGCGGACTGGAGTGGAGAGGAGTGGAATGAAGTAGAGTATAATGGAGTGGAGTGGAGTGGAGTGCAGAGGAGTGGAGTTAAATGAAGTGGACTGGAGTGGGGTGGAGTGGATTGGAGAGGACTGTACTGCAGAGAAAAGGAGTGGAGTGGAGTGGAGTGGAGTGGAATGGAGTGGAGTGGAGTGGAGTGGAGTGGAGTGGAGTGGAGTGGAGTGGAGTGGAGTGGAGTGGAGTGGAGTGGAGTGGAGTGGAGTGGAGAGGAGAGGAGTGGAGAGGAGAGCAGTGGAATGAAGTAGATTATAAGTGAGTAAAGTGGAGTGGAGTGGAGTGGAGTGGAGTGGAGTGGAGTGGAGTGGAGTGGAGTGGAGTGGAGTGGAGTGCAGTGGAGTGGAGTGGAGTGGAGTGGAGTGGAGTGGAGTGGAGAGGAGAGGAGTGGAGAGGAGAGCAGTGTAATGAAGTAGATTATAAGTGAGTAAAGTGGAGTGGAGTGGAGTGGAGTGGAGTGGAGTGGAGTGGAGTGGAGTGGAGTGGAGTGGAGTGGAGTGGAGTGGAGTGGAGTGGAGTGCAGTGGAGTGGAGTACAGTGGAGCCTTGGTGAGTTGAGTGGAGAGGAGCCTAGAAATGTGGAGTTGATTGGAGTGGAGTTGAGTGCAGTGGAGTGGAGTGGAGTGGAGTGGAGTGGAGTGGAGTGGAGTGGAGTGGAGTGGAGTGGAGTGGAGTGGAGTGGAGTCGAGTGGAGTGGTGTGGAGTGGAGTGGAGTGGAGAGGAGAGGAGAGAAGTGGAATGAAGTAGAGTATAAGTGAGTGGAGTGGAGTGGAGTGGAGTGGAGTGGAGTGGAGTGGAGTGGAGTGGAGTGGAGTGGAGTGGAGTGGAGTGGAGTGGAGTGCAGTTGAGTGGAGTGGAGTGGAGTGGAGTGGAGTGGAGTGGAATGAAGTAGAGTATAATAAAGTGGAGTGGAGTGGAGTGGAGTGGAGAGGAGTGGAGTGGAGTGGAGTGGAGTGGAGTGGAGTGGAGTGGAGTGGAGTGGAGTGGAGTGGAGTGGAGTGGAGTGGAGTGGAGTGGAGTACAGTGGAGCCCTGCGGAGTGGAGTGGAGAGGAGAGGAGTGGAATGAAGTAGACAATGATGGAGTGGAGTGGAGTGGAGTGGAGTGGAGTGGAGTGGAGTGGAGTGGAGTGGAGTGGAGTGGAGTGGAGTGGAGTGGAGCACAGTGGAGTATAGTGGAGCCTTGAGGAGTAGAGTTGAGTGGAGTGGAGTGGAGTGGAGTGGAGTGAAGTGGAGAGGTGTGGAGTGGGGTGGAGTGGAGTGGAGTGGAGTGGTGTGGAGTGGAGTGGAGTGGAGTGGAGTGGAGTGGAGTGGAGTGGAGTGGAGTGGAGTGGAGTGGAGTGGAGTGGAGTGGAGTGGAATGTAGTGGAGTGGAGAGGAGTGGATTGGAGAGGACTGTACTGCAGTGAAAATGAGTGGTGTGGAGTGGTGTGGAGTGGTGTGGAGTGGAGTGGAGTGGAGTGGAGTGGAGTGGTGTGGAGTGGAGAGGAGTGGAATGAAGAAGAGTATAATGGAGTGGAGAGGAGCCTAGAAAAGTGGAGTGGAGTGGAGTGGAGTGGAGTGGAGTGGAGTGGAGTGGAGTGGAGTGGAGTGGAGTGGAGTACAGTGGAGTACAGTGGAGCCTTGCTGAGTGGAGTGGAGAGGAGAGGAGTGGAATGAAGTAGAGTATGATGAAGTGAAGTGGAGTGGAGCATTGCGAAGTGGAGCGGACTGGAGTGGAGAGGAGTGGAATGAAGTAGAGTATAATGGAGTGGAGTGGAGTGGAGTGCAGAGGAGTGGATTTAAATGAAGTGGACTGGAGTGGGGTGGAGTGGATTGGAGAGGACTGTACTGCAGAGAAAAGGAGTGGAGTGGAGTGGAGTGGAATGGAGTGGAGTGGAGTGGAGTGGAGTGGAGTGGAGTGGAGTGGAGTGGAGTGGAGTGGAGTGGAGTGGAGTGGAGTGGAGAGGAGAGGAGTGGAGAGGAGAGCAGTGGAATGAAGTAGATTATAAGTGAGTAAAGTGGAGTGGAGTGGAGTGGAGTGGAGTGGAGTGGAGTGGAGTGGAGTGGAGTGGAGTGGAGTGGAGTGGAGTGGAGTGGAGTGGAGTGGAGTGGAGTGGAGTGGAGTGCAGTGGAGTGGAGTACAGTGGAGCCTTGGTGAGTTGAGTGGAGAGGAGCCTAGAAATGTGGAGTTGATTGGAGTGGAGTTGAGTGGAGTGGAGAGGAGTGCAGTGGAGTGGAGTGGAGTGGAGTGGAGTGGAGTGGAGTGGAGTGGAGTGGAGTGGAGTGGAGTGGAGTGGAGTGGAGTGGAGTGGAGTGGAGTCGAGTGGAGTGGTGTGGAGTGGAGTGGAGTAGAGTGGAGAGGAGAGGAGAGAAGTGGAATGAAGTAGAGTATAAGTGAGTGGAGTGGAGTGGAGTGGAGTGGAGTGGAGTGGAGTGGAGTGGAGTGGAGTGGAGTGGAGTGGAGTGGAGTGCAGTTGAGTGGAGTGGAGTGGAGTACAGTGGAGTACAGTGGAGCCTTGCTGAGTGGAGTGGAGAGGAGAGGAGTGGAATGAAGTAGAGTATGATGAAGTGAAGTGGAGTGGAGCATTGCGAAGTGGAGCGGACTGGAGTGGAGAGGAGTGGAATGAAGTAGAGTATAATGGAGTGGAGTGGAGTGGAGTGCAGAGGAGTGGATTTAAATGAAGTGGACTGGAGTGGGGTGGAGTGGATTGGAGAGGACTGTACTGCAGAGAAAAGGAGTGGAGTGGAGTGGAGTGGAGTGGAATGGAGTGGAGTGGAGTGGAGTGGAGTGGAGTGGAGTGGAGTGGAGTGGAGTGGAGTGGAGTGGAGTGGAGTGGAGTGGAGTGGAGTGGAGTGGAGAGGAGAGGAGTGGAGAGGAGAGCAGTGGAATGAAGTAGATTATAAGTGAGTAAAGTGGAGTGGAGTGGAGTGGAGTGGAGTGGAGTGGAGTGGAGTGGAGTGGAGTGGAGTGGAGTGGAGTTGAGTGGAGTGGAGTGGAGTGGAGTCGAGTGGAGTGGTGTGGAGTGGAGTGGAGTGGAGTGGAGAGGAGAGGAGAGAAGTGGAATGAAGTAGAGTATAAGTGAGTGGAGTGGAGTGGAGTGGAGTGGAGTGGAGTGGAGTGGAGTGGAGTGGAGTGGAGTGGAGTGGAGTGGAGTGGAGTGGAGTGCAGTTGAGTGGAGTGGAGTGGAGTGGAGTGGAGTGGAGTGGAGTGGAATGAAGTAGAGTATAATAAAGTGGAGTGGAGTGGAGTGGAGTGGAGAGGAGTGGAGTGGAGTGGAGTGGAGTGGAGTGGAGTGGAGTGGAGTGGAGTGGAGTGGAGTGGAGTGGAGTGGAGTGGAGTGGAGTGGAGTACAGTGGAGCCTTGCGGAGTGGAGTGGAGAGGAGAGGAGTGGAATGAAGTAGACAATGATGGAGTGGAGTGGAGTGGAGTGGAGTGGAGTGGAGTGGAGTGGAGTGGAGTGGAGTGGAGTGGAGTGGAGTGGAGCACAGTGGAGTATAGTGGAGCCTTGCGGAGTAGAGTTGAGTGGAGTGGAGTGGAGTGGAGTGAAGTGGAGAGGTGTGGAGTGGGGTGGAGTGGAGTGGAGTGGAGTGGAGTGGTGTGGAGTGGAGTGGAGTGGAGTGGAGTGGAGTTGAGTGGAGTGGAGTGGAGTGGAGTGGAGTGGAGTGGAGTGGAATGTACTGCAGCAGATAGGAGTGGAATGTAGTGGAGTGGAGAGGAGTGGATTGGAGAGGACTGTACTGCAGTGAAAATGAGTGGTGTGGACTGGTGTGGAGTGGAGTGGAGTGGAGTGGAGTGGAGTGGAGTGGAGTGGAGTGGAGTGGAGTGGAGTGGAGTGGAGTGGAGTTGAGTGGGTTGGAGTGGAGTGGAGTGGAGTGGAGTGGTGTGGAGTGGAGAGGAGTGGAATGAAGAAGAGTATAATGGAGTGGAGTGGAGTGGCGTGGAGTGGAGTGGAGTGGACTGGAGTGGAGTGGAGTGGAGTGGAGTACAGTGGAGCCTTGCGGAGTGGAGTGGAGAGGAGAGGAGTGGAATGAAGTAGAGTATGATGAAGTGAAGTGGAGTGGAGCATTGCGAAGTGGAGCGGACTCGAGTGGAGAGGAGTGGAATGAAGTAGAGTATAATGGAGTGGAGAGGAGTGGAGTGCAGAGGAGTGGAGTTAAATGAAGTGGACTGGAGTGGGGTGGAGTGGATTGGAGAGGACTGTACTGCAGTGAAAAGGAGTGGAGTGGAGTGGAGTGGAATGGAGTGGAGTGGAGTGGAGTGGAGTGGAGTGGAGTGGAGTGGAGTGGAGTGGAGTGGAGTGGAGTGGAGAGGAGAGGAGTGGAGAGGAGAGGAGTGGAATGAAGTAGAGTATAAGTGAGTGGAGTGGAGTGGAGTGGAGTGGAGTGGAGTGGAGTGGAGTGGAGTGGAGTGGAGTGGAGTGGAGTGGAGTGGAGTGGAGTGGAGTACAGTGGAGCCTTGCTGAGTTGAGTGGAGAGGAGCCTAGAAATGTGGAGTTGATTGGAGTGGAGTTGAGTGGAGTGGAGAGGAGTGCAGTGGAGTGGAGTGGAGTGGAGTGGAGTGGAGTGGAGTGGAGTGGAGTGGAGTTGAGTGGAGTGGAGTGGAGTGGAGTCGAGTGGAGTGGAGTGGAGTGGAGTGGAGTGGAGTGGAGAGGAGAGGAGAGGAGTGGAATGAAGTAGAGTATAAGTGAGTGGAGTGGAGTGGAGTGGAGTGGAGTGGAGTGGAGTGGAGTGGAGTGGAGTGGAGTGGAGTGGAGTGGAATGAAGTAGAGTATAATAAAGTGGAGTGGAGTGGAGTGGAGAGGAGAGGAGTGGAGTGGAGTGGAGTGGAGTGGAGTGGAGTGGAGTGGAGTGGAGTGGAGTGGAGTGGAGTGGAGTGGAGTGGAGTGGAGTAGAGTACAGTGGAGCCTTGCGGAGTGGAGTGGAGAGGAGAGGAGTGGAATGAAGTAGACAATGATGGAGTGGAGTGGAGTGGAGTGGAGTGGAGTGGAGTGGAGTGGAGCACAGTGGAGTATAGTGGAGCCTTGCGGAGTAGAGTTGAGTGGAGTGGAGTGGAGTGGAGTGAAGTGGAGAGGTGTGGAGTGGGGTGGAGTGGAGTGGAGTGGAGTGGAGTGGAGTGGAGTGGAGTGGAGTGGAGTGGAGTGGAGTGGAGTGGAGTGGAGTGGAGTGGAGTGGAGTGGAATGTACTGCAGCGAATAGGAGTGGAATGTAGTGGAGTGGAGAGGAGTTGATTGGAGAGGACTGTACTGCAGTGAAAATGAGTGGTGTGGAGTGGTGTGGAGTGGTGTGGAGTAGAGTGGAGTGGAGTGGAGTGGAGTGGAGTGGAGTGGAGTAGAGTGGAGTGGAGTGGAGTGGAGTGGAGTGGAGCATTGCGGAGTTGAGCGGAGTGGAGTCGAGAGGAGAGGAGTGGAATGAAGTAGAGTATAAGTGAGTGGAGTGGAGTGGAGTGGAGTGGAGTGGAGTGGAGTGGAGTGGAGAGGAGTGGAGTGGAGTGGAGTGGATTGGAGTGGAGTGGAGTGGTGTGGAGTGGTGTGGAGTGGAGTGGAGTAGAGTGGAGTACAGTGGAGCCTTGAGGAGTGGAGTGGAGAGGAGCCTAGAAAAGTGGAGTGGAGTGGAGTGGAGTGGAGTGGAGTGGAGTGGAGTGGAGTGGAGTGGAGTGGAGTGGAGTGGAGTGGAGTGGAGTGGAGGCTTGCTGAGTTGAGTGGAGAGGAGCCTAGAAAAGTGGAGTGTAGTGTAGTGTAGTGTAGTGGAGTGGAGTGGAGTGGAGTGGAGTGGAGTGGAGTGGAGTGGAGCGGAGTGGAGTGGAGTGGAGCATTGTGGAGTGGAGCGGAGTGGAGTGGAGTGGAGCATTGCGGAGTTGAGCGGAGTGGAGTGGAGAGGAGAGGAGTGGAATGAAGTAGAGTATAAGTGAGTGGAGTGGAGTGGAGTGGAGTGGAGTGGAGTGGAGTGGAGTGGAGTGGAGTGGAGTGGAGTGGAGTGGAGTGGAGTGGAGTGGAGTGGAGTGGAGTGGAGTGGAGTGGAGTGCAGTGGAGAGGAGCCTAGAAAAGTGGAGTTGAGTGGAGTGGAGTGGAGTGGAGTGGAGTGGAGTGGAGTGGAGTTCTGTGGAGTGGAGTGGAGTGGAGTGGAGTGGAGTGGAGTGGAGTGGAGTGGAGTGGAGTGGAGTGGAGTGGAGTGGAGTGGAGTGGAGTGGAGTGGAGTGGAGCATTGCGGAGTTGAGCAGAGTGGAGTGGAGAGGAGAGGAGTGGAATGAAGTAGAGTATAAGTGAGTGGAGTGGAGTGGAATGGAGTGGAGTGGAGTGGAGTGGAGTGGAGTGGAGTGGAGTGGAGTGGAGTGGAGTGGAGTGGAGGGGAGTGGAGTGGAGTGGAGTGGAGTGGAGTGGTGTGGAGTAGAGTGGAGTAGAGTGGAGTACAGTGGAGCCTTGAGGAGTGGAGTGGAGAGGAGCCTAGAAAAGTGGAGTTGAGTGGAGTGGAGTGGAGTGGAGTGGAGTGGAGTGGAATGAAGTAGAGTATAATGGAGTGGAGTGGAGTGGAATGGAGTGGAGTGGAGTGGAGTGGAGTGGAGTGGAGTGGAGTGGAGTGGAGTGGAGTGGAGTGGAGTGGAATGTACGGCAGCGAATAGGAGTGGAATGTAGTGGAGTGGAGAGGAGTGGATTAGAGAGGACTGTACTGCAGTGAAAATGAGTGGTGTGGAGTGGAGTGGAGTGGAGTGGAGTGGAGTGGAGTGGAGTGGAGTGGTGTGGAGTGGAGTGGAGTGGAGTGGAGTGGAGTGGAGTGGAGTGGAGTTGAGTGGAGTGGAGTGGAGTGGAGTGGAGTGGAGTGGAGTGGAGTGGAGTGGAGTGGAGTGGAGTGGAGTGGAGTGGAGTGGAGTGGAGTGGAGTGGAGCATTGCGGAGTGGAGCTGAGTGGAGTGGAGAAGAGAGGAGTGGAATGAAGTAGAGTATAACTAAGTGGAGTGGAGTGGAGTGGAGTGGAGTGGAGTGGAGTGGAGTGGAGTGGAGTGGAGTGGAGTGGAGTGGAGTGGAGTGGAGTGGAGCATTGCGGAGTTGAGCGGAGTGGAGTGGAGAGGAGAGGAGTGGAATGAAGTCGAGTATAAGTGATTGGAGTGGAGTGGAGTGGAGTGGAGAGGTGTGGAGTGGAGTGGAGTGGAGTGGAGTGGAGTGGAGTGGAGTGGAGTGGATTGGAGTGGAGTGGAGTGGTGTGGAGTGGTGTGGAGTGGAGTGGAGTAGAGTGGAGTACAGTGGAGCCTTGAGGAGTGGAGTGGAGAGGAGCCTAGAAAAGTTGAGGTGAGTGGAGTGGAGTGGAGTAATGCGGAGTGGAGTGGAGTGGAGTGGAGTGGAGTGGAGTGCAGTGGAGTGGAGTGGAGTGGAGTGGAGTGGAGTGGAGTGGAGTGGAGTGGAGTGGAGTGGAGTGGAGTACAGTGGAGCCTTGCTGAGTTGAGTGGAGAGGAGCCTAGAAAAGTGGAGTGGAGTGGAGTGGAGTGGAGTGGAGTGGAGTGGAGTGGAGTGGAGTGGAGTGGAGTACAGTGGAGTACAGTGGAGCCTTGCGGAGTGGAGTGGAGAGGAGAGGAGTGGAATGAAGTAGACAATGATGGAGTGGAGTAGAGTGGAGTGGAGTGGAGTAGAGTGGAGTGGAGTGGAGTGTAGTGTAGTGGAGTGGAGTGGAGTGGAGTGGAGCACAGTGGAGTATAGTGGAGCCTTGCGGAGTAGAGTTGAGTGGAGTGGAGTGGAGTGGAGTGAAGTGGAGAGGTGTGGAGTGGGGTGGAGTGGAGTGGAGTGGAGTGGAGTGGAGTGGAGTGGAGTGGAGTGGAGTGGAGTGGAGTGGAGTGGAGTGGAGTGGAATGTACTGCAGCGAATAGGAGTGGAATGTAGTGGAGTGGAGAGGAGTGGATTGGAGAGGACTGTACTGCAGTGAAAATGAGTGGTGTGGAGTGGTGTGGAGTGGTGTGGAGTGGAGTGGAGTGGAGTGGAGTGGAGTTGAGTGGGTTGGAGTTGAGTGGAGTGGAGTGGAGTGGAGTGGAGTGGAGTGGAGTGGAGTGGAGCATTGCGGAGTTGAGCGGAGTGGAGTCGAGAGGAGAGGAGTGGAATGAAGTAGAGTATAAGTGAGTGGAGTGGAGTGGAGTGGAGTGGAGTGGAGTGGAGAGGAGTGGAGTGGAGTGGAGTGGATTGGAGTGGAGTGGAGTGGTGTGGAGTGGTGTGGAGTGGAGTGGAGTAGAGTGGAGTACAGTGGAGGCTTGCTGAGTTGAGTGGAGAGGAGCCTAGAAAAGTGGAGTGTAGTGTAGTGTAGTGGAGTGGAGTGGAGTGGAGTGGAGTGGAGTGGAGTGGAGTGGAGTGGAGTGGAGTGGAGTGGAGCGGAGTGGAGTGGAGTGGAGCATTGTGGAGTGGAGCGGAGTGGAGTGGAGTGGAGCATTGCGGAGTTGAGCGGAGTGGAGTGGAGAGGAGAGGAGTGGAATGAAGTAGAGTATAAGTGAGTGGAGTGGAGTGGAGTGGAGTGGAGTGGAGTGGAGTGGAGTGGAGTGGAGTGGAGTGGAGTGGAGTGGAGTGGAGTGGAGTGGAGTGGAGTGGAGTGGAGTGGAGTGCAGTGGAGAGGAGCCTAGAAAAGTGGAGTTGAGTGGAGTGGAGTGGAGTGGAGTGGAGTGGAGTGGAGTGGAGTGGAGTGGAGTGGAGTGGAGTGGAGTGGAGTGGAGTGGAGTGGAGCATTGCGGAGTTGAGCAGAGTGGAGTGGAGAGGAGAGGAGTGGATTGAAGTAGAGTATAAGTGAGTGGAGTGGAGTGGAATGGAGTGGAGTGGAGTGGAGTGGAGTGGAGTGGAGTGGAGGGGAGTGGAGTGGAGTGGAGTGGAGTGGAGTGGAGTGGTGTGGAGTAGAGTGGAGTAGAGTGGAGTACAGTGGAGCCTTGAGGAGTGGAGTGGAGAGGAGCCTAGAAAAGTGGAGTTGAGTGGAGTGGAGTGGAGTGGAGTGGAGTGGAATGAAGTAGAGTATAATGGAGTGGAGTGGAGTGGAGTGGAGTGGAGTGGAGTGGAGTGGAGTGGAGTGGAGTGGAGTGGAGTGGAGTGGAGTGGAGTGGAATGTAGTGGAGTGGAGAGGAGTGGATTGGAGAGGACTGTACTGCAGTGAAAATGAGTGGTGTGGAGTGGTGTGGAGTGGAGTGGAGTGGAGTGGAGTGGAGTGGAGTGGAGTGGAGTGGAGTGGTGTGGAGTGGAGTGGAGTGGAGTGGAGTGGAGTGGAGTGGAGTGGAGTGGAGTGGAGTGGAGTTGAGTGGGTTGGAGTGGAGTGGAGTGGAGTGGAGTGGAGTGGAGTGGAGTGGAGTGGAGTGGAGCATTGCGGAGTGGAGCTGAGTGGAGTGGAGAAGAGAGGAGTGGAATGAAGTAGAGTATAACTAAGTGGAGTGGAGTGGAGTGGAGTGGAGTGGAGTGGAGTGGAGTGGAGTGGAGTGGAGTGGAGTGGAGTGGAGTGGAGTGGAGTGGAGTGGAGTGGAGTGGAGCATTGCGGAGTTGAGCGGAGTGGAGTGGAGAGGAGAGGAGTGGAATGAAGTCGAGTATAAGTGATTGGAGTGGAGTGGAGTGGAGTGGAGAGGTGTGGAGTGGAGTGGAGTGGAGTGGAGTGGAGTGGAGTGGATTGGAGTGGAGTGGAGTGGTGTGGAGTGGTGTGGAGTGGAGTGGAATAGAGTGGAGTACAGTGGAGCCTTGAGGAGTGGAGTGGAGAGGAGCCTAGAAAAGTTGAGTTGAGTGGAGTGGAGTGGAGTAATGCGGAGTGGAGTGGAGTGGAGTGGAGTGGAGTGGAGTGGAGTGGAGTGGAGTGGAGTGGAGTGGAGTGGAGTGGAGTGGAGTGGAGTGGAGTGGAGTGGAGTGGAGTACAGTGGAGCCTTGCTGAGTTGAGTGGAGAGGAGCCTAGAAAAGTGGAGTGGAGTGGAGTGGAGTGGAGTGGAGTGGAGTGGAGTGGAGTGGAGCACAGTGGAGTGGAGCACAGTGGAGTATAGTGGAGCCTTGCGGAGTAGAGTTGAGTGGAGTGGAGTGGAGTGGAGTGAAGTGGAGAGGTGTGGAGTGGGGTGGAGTGGAGTGGAGTGGAGTGGAGTGGAGTGGAGTGGAGTGGAGTGGAGTGGAGTGGAGTGGAGTGGAGTGGAGTGGAATGTACTGCAGCGAATAGGAGTGGAATGTAGTGGAGTGGAGAGGAGTGGATTGGAGAGGACTGTACTGCAGTGAAAATGAGTGGTGTGGAGTGGTGTGGAGTGGTGTGGAGTGGAGTGGAGTGGAGTGGAGTGGAGTTGAGTGGGTTGGAGTGGAGTGGAGTGGAGTGGAGTGGAGTGGAGTGGAGTGGAGTGGAGTGGAGTGCAGTGGAGTGGAGCATTGCGGAGTGGAGCTGAGTGGAGTGGAGAGGAGAGGTGTGGAATGAAGTAGAGTATAGTGGTGTGGAGTGGAGTGGAGTGGAGTGGAGTGGAGTGGAGTGGAGTGGAGTGGAGTGGAGTGGAGTGGAGTGGAGTGGAGTGGAGTGGAGTGGAGTGGAGTGGAGTGGAGTGGAGTGGAGTGGAGCATTGCGGAGTTGAGCAGAGTGGAGTCGAGAGGAGAGGAGTGGAATGAAGTAGAGTATAAGTGAGTGGAGTGGAGTGGAGTGGAGTGGAGTGGAGTGGAGTGGAGTGGAGTGGAGTGGAGTGGAGTGGAGTGGAGTGGAGTGGAGTGGAGTGGAGTGGAGTGGTGTGGAGTGGAGTACAGTGGAGTACAGTGGAGCCTTGAGGAGTGGAGTGGAGAGGAGCCTAGAAAAGTGGAGTGGAGTTGAGTGGAGTGGAGTGGAGTGGAGTGGAGTGGAGTGGAGTACAGTGGAGTACAGTGGAGTACAGTGGAGGACAGTGGAGCCTTGCGGAGTGTAGTGGAGTGGAGTGGAGTGGAGTGGAGTGGAGTGGAGTGGAGTGGAGTGGAGTGGATTGGAGTGGAGTGGAGTGGAGTGGTGTGGAGTGGTGTGGAGTGGAGTGGAGTAGAGTGGAGTGGAGTGGAGTGGAGTGGAGTGGAGTGGAGTGGAGTGGAGTGGAGTGGAGTGGAGTGGAGTGGAGTGGAGTGGAGTTGAGTGGGTTGGAGTGGAGTGGAGTGGAGTGGAGTGGAGTGGAGTGGAGTGGAGTGGAGTGGAGTGGAGTGGAGTAGAGTGGAGTGGAGTGGAGTGGAGTGGAGTGGAGTGGAGTGGAGTGGAGTGGAGTGGAGTGGAGTGGAGTGGAGTGGAGTGGAGAGGAGAGGAGTGGAGAGGAGAGGAGTGGAATGAAGTAGAGTATAAGTGAGTGGAGTGGAGTGGAGTGGAGTGGAGTGGAGTGGAGTGGAGTGGAGTGGAGTGGAGTGGAGTGGAGTGGAGTGGAGTGGAGTGGAGTGGAGTACAGTGGAGCCTTGCTGAGTTGAGTGGAGAGGAGCCTAGAAATGTGGAGTTGATTGGAGTGGAGTTGAGTGGAGTGGAGAGGAGTGCAGTGGAGTGGAGTGGAGTGGAGTGGAGTGGAGTGGAGTGGAGTGGAGTTGAGTGGAGTGGAGTGGAGTGGAGTCGAGTGGAGTGGAGTGGAGTGGAGTGGAGTGGAGAGTAGAGGAGAGGAGTGGAATGAAGTAGAGTATAAGTGAGTGGAGTGGAGTGGAGTGGAGTGGAGTGGAGTGGAGTGGAGTGGAGTGGAGTGGAGTGGAGTGGAGTGGAGTGGAATGAAGTAGAGTATAATAAAGTGGAGTGGAGTGGAGTGGAGAGGAGAGGAGTGGAGTGGAGTGGAGTGGAGTGGAGTGGAGTGGAGTGGAGTGGAGTGGAGTGGAGTGGAGTGGAGTGGAGTGGAGTAGAGTACAGTGGAGCCTTGCGGAGTGGAGTGGAGAGGAGAGGAGTGGAATGAAGTAGACAATGATGGAGTGGAGTGGAGTGGAGTGGAGTGGAGTGGAGTGGAGTGGAGCACAGTGGAGTATAGTGGAGCCTTGCGGAGTAGAGTTGAGTGGAGTGGAGTGGAGTGGAGTGAAGTGGAGAGGTGTGGAGTGGGGTGGAGTGGAGTGGAGTGGAGTGGAGTGGAGTGGAGTGGAGTGGAGTGGAGTGGAGTGGAGTGGAGTGGAGTGGAGTGGAATGTACTGCAGCGAATAGGAGTGGAATGTAGTGGAGTGGAGAGGAGTTGATTGGAGAGGACTGTACTGCAGTGAAAATGAGTGGTGTGGAGTGGTGTGGAGTGGTGTGGAGTAGAGTGGAGTGGAGTGGAGTGGAGTGGAGTGGAGTGGAGTAGAGTGGAGTGGAGTGGAGTGGAGTGGAGTGGAGCATTGCGGAGTTGAGCGGAGTGGAGTCGAGAGGAGAGGAGTGGAATGAAGTAGAGTATAAGTGAGTGGAGTGGAGTGGAGTGGAGTGGAGTGGAGTGGAGTGGAGTGGAGTGGAGAGGAGTGGAGTGGAGTGGAGTGGATTGGAGTGGAGTGGAGTGGTGTGGAGTGGTGTGGAGTGGAGTGGAGTAGAGTGGAGTACAGTGGAGCCTTGAGGAGTGGAGTGGAGAGGAGCCTAGAAAAGTGGAGTGGAGTGGAGAGGAGCCTAGAAAAGTGGAGTGGAGTGGAGTGGAGTGGAGTGGAGTGGAGTGGAGTGGAGTGGAGTGGAGTGGAGTGGAGTGGAGTGGAGTGGAGTGGAGGCTTGCTGAGTTGATTGGAGAGGAGCCTAGAAAAGTGGAGTGTAGTGTAGTGTAGTGTAGTGGAGTGGAGTGGAGTGGAGTGGAGTGGAGTGGAGTGGAGTGGAGTGGAGCGGAGTGGAGTGGAGTGGAGCATTGTGGAGTGGAGCGGAGTGGAGTGGAGTGGAGCATTGCGGAGTTGAGCGGAGTGGAGTGGAGAGGAGAGGAGTGGAATGAAGTAGAGTATAAGTGAGTGGAGTGGAGTGGAGTGGAGTGGAGTGGAGTGGAGTGGAGTGGAGTGGAGTGGAGTGGAGTGGAGTGGAGTGGAGTGGAGTGGAGTGGAGTGGAGTGCAGTGGAGAGGAGCCTAGAAAAGTGGAGTTGAGTGGAGTGGAGTGGAGTGGAGTGGAGTGGAGTGGAGTGGAGTGGAGTGGAGTGGAGTGGAGTGGAGTGGAGTGGAGTGGAGTGGAGTGGAGTGGAGTGGAGCATTGCGGAGTTGAGCAGAGTGGAGTGGAGAGGAGAGGAGTGGAATGAAGTAGAGTATAAGTGAGTGGAGTGGAGTGGAATGGAGTGGAGTGGAGTGGAGTGGAGTGGAGTGGAGTGGAGTGGAGTGGAGTGGAGTGGAGGGGAGTGGAGTGGAGTGGAGTGGAGTGGAGTGGTGTGGAGTAGAGTGGAGTAGAGTGGAGTACAGTGGAGCCTTGAGGAGTGGAGTGGAGAGGAGCCTAGAAAAGTGGAGTTGAGTGGAGTGGAGTGGAGTGGAGTGGAGTGGAGTGGAATGAAGTAGAGTATAATGGAGTGGAGTGGAGTGGAATGGAGTGGAGTGGAGTGGAGTGGAGTGGAGTGGAGTGGAGTGGAGTGGAGTGGAGTGGAGTGGAGTGGAGTGGAATGTACGGCAGCGAATAGGAGTGGAATGTAGTGGAGTGGAGAGGAGTGGATTAGAGAGGACTGTACTGCAGTGAAAATGAGTGGTGTGGAGTGGAGTGGAGTGGAGTGGAGTGGAGTGGTGTGGAGTGGAGTGGAGTGGAGTGGAGTGGAGTGGAGTGGAGTGGAGTTGAGTGGAGTGGAGTGGAGTGGAGTGGAGTGGAGTGGAGTGGAGTGGAGTGGAGTGGAGTGGAGTGGAGTGGAGTGGAGTGGAGCATTGCGGAGTGGAGCTGAGTGGAGTGGAGAAGAGAGGAGTGGAATGAAGTAGAGTATAACTAAGTGGAGTGGAGTGGAGTGGAGTGGAGTGGAGTGGAGTGGAGTGGAGTGGAGTGGAGTGGAGTGGAGTGGAGTGGAGTGGAGTGGAGCATTGCGGAGTTGAGCGGAGTGGAGTGGAGAGGAGAGGAGTGGAATGAAGTCGAGTATAAGTGATTGGAGTGGAGTGGAGTGGAGTGGAGAGGTGTGGAGTGGAGTGGAGTGGAGTGGAGTGGAGTGGAGTGGAGTGGAGTGGATTGGAGTGGAGTGGAGTGGTGTGGAGTGGTGTGGAGTGGAGTGGAGTAGAGTGGAGTACAGTGGAGCCTTGAGGAGTGGAGTGGAGAGGAGCCTAGAAAAGTTGAGGTGAGTGGAGTGGAGTGGAGTAATGCGGAGTGGAGTGGAGTGGAGTGGAGTGGAGTGGAGTGGAGTGCAGTGGAGTGGAGTGGAGTGGAGTGGAGTGGAGTGGAGTGGAGTGGAGTGGAGTGGAGTGGAGTGGAGTACAGTGGAGCCTTGCTGAGTTGAGTGGAGAGGAGCCTAGAAAAGTGGAGTGGAGTGGAGTGGAGTGGAGTGGAGTGGAGTGGAGTGGAGTGGAGTGGAGTGGAGTGGAGTGGAGTGGAGTACAGTGGAGTACAGTGGAGCCTTGCGGAGTGGAGTGGAGAGGAGAGGAGTGGAATGAAGTAGACAATGATGGAGTGGAGTAGAGTGGAGTGGAGTGGAGTGTAGTGTAGTGGAGTGGAGTGGAGTGGAGTGGAGCACAGTGGAGTATAGTGGAGCCTTGCGGAGTAGAGTTGAGTGGAGTGGAGTGGAGTGGAGTGAAGTGGAGAGGTGTGGAGTGGGGTGGAGTGGAGTGGAGTGGAGTGGAGTGGAGTGGAGTGGAGTGGAGTGGAGTGGAGTGGAGTGGAGTGGAGTGGAATGTACTGCAGCGAATAGGAGTGGAATGTAGTGGAGTGGAGAGGAGTGGATTGGAGAGGACTGTACTGCAGTGAAAAAGAGTGGTGTGGAGTGGTGTGGAGTGGTGTGGAGTGGAGTGGAGTGGAGTGGAGTGGAGTGGAGTTGAGTGGGTTGGAGTGGAGTGGAGTGGAGTGGAGTGGAGTGGAGTGGAGTGGAGTGGAGTGGAGTGGAGTGGAGTGGAGTGGAGTACAGTGGAGCCTTGCTGAGTTGAGTGGAGAGGAGCCTAGAAAAGTGGAGTGGAGTGGAGTGGAGTGGAGTGGAGTGGAGTGGAGTGGAGTGGAGTACAGTGGAGTACAGTGGAGCCTTGCGGAGTGGAGTGGAGAGGAGAGGAGTGGAATGAAGTAGACAATGATGGAGTGGAGTAGAGTGGAGTGGAGTGGAGTGTAGTGTAGTGGAGTGGAGTGGAGTGGAGTGGAGCACAGTGGAGTATAGTGGAGCCTTGCGGAGTAGAGTTGAGTGGAGTGGAGTGGAGTGGAGTGAAGTGGAGAGGTGTGGAGTGGGGTGGAGTGGAGTGGAGTGGAGTGGAGTGGAGTGGAGTGGAGTGGAGTGGAGTGGAATGTACTGCAGCGAATAGGAGTGGAATGTAGTGGAGTGGAGAGGAGTGGATTGGAGAGGACTGTACTGCAGTGAAAAAGAGTGGTGTGGAGTGGTGTGGAGTGGTGTGGAGTGGAGTGGAGTGGAGTGGAGTGGAGTGGAGTTGAGTGGGTTGGAGTGGAGTGGAGTGGAGTGGAGTGGAGTGGAGTGGAGTGGGTTGGAGTGGAGTGGAGTGGAGTGGAGTGGAGTGGAGTGGAGTGGAGTGGAGTTGAGTGGGTTGGAGTGGAGTGGTGTGGAGTGGAGTGGAGTGGAGTGGAGTGGAGTTGAGTGGGTTGGAGTGGAGTGGTGTGGAGTGGTGTGGAGTGGTGTGGAGTGGAGTGGAGTGGAGTGGAGTTGAGTGGGTTGGAGTGGAGTGGAGTGGAGTGGAGTGGAGTGGAGTGGAGTGGAGTGGAGTGGAGAGGAGTGGAGTGGAGTGGAGTGGATTGGAGTGGAGTGGAGTGGTGTGGAGTGGTGTGGAGTGGAGTGGAGTAGAGTGGAGTACAGTGGAGGCTTGCTGAGTTGAGTGGAGAGGAGCCTAGAAAAGTGGAGTGTAGTGTAGTGGAGTGGAGTGGAGTGGAGTGGAGTGGAGTGGAGTGGAGTGGAGTGGAGTGGAGTGGAGTGGAGCGGAGTGGAGTGGAGTGGAGCATTGTGGAGTGGAGCGGAGTGGAGTGGAGTGGAGCATTGCGGAGTTGAGCGGAGTGGAGTGGAGAGGAGAGGAGTGGAATGAAGTAGAGTATAAGTGAGTGGAGTGGAGTGGAGTGGAGTGGAGTGGAGTGGAGTGGAGTGGAGTGGAGTGGAGTGGAGTGGAGTGGAGTGGAGTGCAGTGGAGTGGAGTGCAGTGGAGAGGAGCCTAGAAAAGTGGAGTTGAGTGGAGTGGAGTGGAGTGGAGTGGAGTGGAGTGGAGTGGAGTGTAGTGGAGTGGAGTGGAGTGGAGCATTGCGGAGTTGAGCAGAGTGGAGTGGAGAGGAGAGGAGTGGAATGAAGTAGAGTATAAGTGAGTGGAGTGGAGTGGAATGGAGTGGAGTGGAGTGGAGTGGAGTGGAGTGGAGTGGAGTGGAGTGGAGGGGAGTGGAGTGGAGTGGAGTGGAGTGGAGTGGTGTGGAGTAGAGTGGAGTAGAGTGGAGTGCAGTGGAGCCTTGAGGAGTGGAGTGGAGAGGAGCCTAGAAAAGTGGAGTTGAGTGGAGTGGAGTGGAGTGGAGTGGAGTGGAATGAAGTAGAGTATAATGGAGTGGAGTGGAGTGGAGTGGAGTGGAGTGGAGTGGAGTGGAGTGGAGTGGAGTGGAGTGGAGTGGAGTGGAATGTAGTGGAGTGGAGAGGAGTGGATTGGAGAGGACTGTACTGCAGTGAAAATGAGTGGTGTGGAGTGGAGTGGAGTGGAGTGGAGTGGAGTGGAGTGGAGTGGAGTGGTGTGGAGTGGAGTGGAGTGGAGTGGAGTGGAGTGGAGTGGAGTGGAGTGGAGTGGAGTGGAGTGGAGTGGAGTGGAGTTGAGTGGGTTGGAGTGGAGTGGAGTGGAGTGGAGTGGAGTGGAGTGGAGTGGAGTGGAGTGGAGTGGAGTGGAGCATTGCGGAGTGGAGCTGAGTGGAGTGGAGAAGAGAGGAGTGGAATGAAGTAGAGTATAACTAAGTGGAGTGGAGTGGAGTGGAGTGGAGTGGAGTGGAGTGGAGTGGAGTGGAGTGGAGTGGAGTGGAGTGGAGTGGAGTGGAGTGGAGTGGAGCATTGCGGAGTTGAGCGGAGTGGAGTGGAGAGGAGAGGAGTGGAATGAAGTCGAGTATAAGTGATTGGAGTGTAGTGGAGTGGAGTGGAGAGGTGTGGAGTGGAGTGGAGTGGAGTGGAGTGGAGTGGAGTGGATTGGAGTGGAGTGGAGTGGTGTGGAGTGGTGTGGAGTGGAGTGGAGTAGAGTGGAGTACAGTGGAGCCTTGAGGAGTGGAGTGGAGAGGAGCCTAGAAAAGTTGAGTTGAGTGGAGTGGAGTGGAGTAATGCGGAGTGGAGTGGAGTGGAGTGGAGTGGAGTGGAGTGGAGTGGAGTGGAGTGGAGTGGAGTGGAGTGGAGTGGAGTGGAGTACAGTGGAGCCTTGATGAGTTGAGTGGAGAGGAGCCTAGAAAAGTGGAGTGGAGTGGAGTGGAGTGGAGTGGAGTGGAGTGGAGTGGAGTGGAGTGGAGTGGAGTGGAGTGGAGTGGAGTGGAGCACAGTGGAGTATAGTGGAGCCTTGCGGAGTAGAGTTGAGTGGAGTGGAGTGGAGTGGAGTGAAGTGGAGAGGTGTGGAGTGGGGTGGAGTGGAGTGGAGTGGAGTGGAGTGGAGTGGAGTGGAGTGGAGTGGAGTGGAGTGGAGTGGAGTGGAGTGGAGTGGAGTGGAGTGGAGTGGAGTGGAATGTACTGCAGCGAATAGGAGTGGAATGTAGTTGAGTGGAGAGGAGTGGATTGGAGAGGACTGTACTGCAGTGAAAATGAGTGGTGTGGAGTGGTGTGGAGTGGTGTGGAGTGGAGTGGAGTGGAGTGGAGTGGAGTTGAGTGGGTTGGAGTGGAGTGGAGTGGAGTGGAGTGGAGTGGAGTGGAGTGGAGTGGAGTGGAGTGGAGTGGAGTGGAGTGGAGTGCAGTGGAGTGGAGCATTGCGGAGTGGAGCTGAGTGGAGTGGAGAGGAGAGGTGTGGAATGAAGTAGAGTATAATGGTGTGGAGTGGAGTGGAGTGGAGTGGAGTGGAGTGGAGTGGAGTGGAGTGGAGTGGAGTGGAGTGGAGTGGAGTGGAGTGGAGTGGAGTGGAGCATTGCGGAGTTGAGCAGAGTGGAGTCGAGAGGAGAGGAGTGGAATGAAGTAGAGTATAAGTGAGTGGAGTGGAGTGGAGTGGAGTGGAGTGGAGTGGAGTGGAGTGGAGTGGAGTGGAGTGGAGTGGAGTGGAGTGGAGTGGAGTGGAGTGGAGTGGTGTGGAGTGGAGTACAGTGGAGTACAGTGGAGCCTTGAGGAGTGGAGTGGAGAGGAGCCTAGAAAAGTGGAGTGGAGTTGAGTGGAGTGGAGTGGAGTGGAGTGGAGTGGAGTGGAGTGGAGTGGAGTACAGTGGAGTACAGTGGAGTACAGTGGAGGACAGTGGAGCCTTGCGGAGTGTAGTGGAGTGGAGTGGAGTGGAGTGGAGTGGAGTGGAGTGGAGTGGAGTGGAGTGGATTGGAGTGGAGTGGAGTGGAGTGGTGTGGAGTGGTGTGGAGTGGAGTGGAGTAGAGTGGAGTGGAGTGGAGTGGAGTGGAGTGGAGTGGAGTGGAGTGGAGTGGAGTGGAGTGGAGTGGAGTGGAGTTGAGTGGGTTGGAGTGGAGTGGAGTGGAGTGGAGTGGAGTGGAGTAGAGTGGAGTGGAGTGGAGTGGAGTGGAGTGGAGTGGAGTGGAGTGGAGTAGAGTGGAGTGGAGTGGAGTGGAGTGGAGTGGAGTGGAGTGGAGTACAGTGGAGCCTTGAGGAGTGGAGTGGAGAGGAGGCTAGAAAAGTGGAGTGGAGTGGAGTGGAGTGGAGTAATGCGGAGTGGAGTGGAGTGGAGTGGACTGGAGTGGAGTGGAGTGGAGTGGAGTGGAGTGGAGTGGAGTGGAGTGGAGTGGAGTGGAGTGGAGTGGAGTGGAGTGGAGTACAGTGGAGCCTTGCTGAGTTGAGTGGAGAGGAGCCTAGAAAAGTGGAGTGGAGTGGAGTGGAGTGGAGTGGAGTGGAGTGGAGTGGAGTGGAGTGGAGTGGAGTGGAGTGGAGTGGAGTGGAGTGGAGTTGAGTGGAGCGGAGTGGATTGGAGTGGAGCATTGTGGAGTGGAGCGGAGTGGAGTGGAGTGGAGCATTGCGGAGTTGAGTGGAGTGGAGTGGAGAGGAGAGGAGTGGAATGAAGTAGAGTATAAGTGAGTGGAGTGGAGTGGAGTGGAGTGGAGTGGAGTGGAGTGGAGTGGAGTGGAGTGGAGTGGAGTGGAGTGGAGTGGAGTGGTGTGGAGTGGAGTGGAGTAGAGTGGAGTTGTATGGAGTGGAGTGGAGTGGAGTGGAGTGGAGTGGAGTACAGTGGAGTACAGTGGAGCCTTGCTGAGTTGAGTGGAGAGGAGCCTAGAAAAGTGGAGTTGAGTGGAGTGGAGTGGAGTGGAGTGGAGTGGAGTGGAGTGGAGTGGAGAGGAGTGGAGTGGAGTGGAGTGGAGTGGAGTGGAGTGGAGTGGAGTGGAGTGGAGTGGAGTGGAGTGGAGTGGAGTGGAGCATTGCGGAGTTGAGCGGAGTGGAGTGGAGAGGAGAGGAGTGGAATGAAGTCGAGTATAAGTGATTGGAGTGGAGTGGAGTGGAGTGGAGAGGTGTGGAGTGGAGTGGAGTGGAGTGGAGTGGAGTGGAGTGGATTGGAGTGGAGTGGAGTGGTGTGGAGTGGTGTGGAGTGGAGTGGAGTAGAGTGGAGTACAGTGGAGCCTTGAGGAGTGGAGTGGAGAGGAGCCTAGAAAAGTTGAGGTGAGTGGAGTGGAGTGGAGTAATGCGGAGTGGAGTGGAGTGGAGTGGAGTGGAGTGGAGTGAAGTGGAGTGCAGTGGAGTGGAGTGGAGTGGAGTGGAGTGGAGTGGAGTGGAGTGGAGTGGAGTGGAGTGGAGTGGAGTGGAGTGGAGTGGAGTGGAGTGGAGTACAGTAGAGTACAGTGGAGCCTTGCGGAGTGGAGTGGAGAGGAGAGGAGTGGAATGAAGTAGACAATGATGGAGTGGAGTGGAGTGGAGTGGAGTGGAGTGTAGTGGAGTGGAGTGGAGTGGAGTGGAGTGGAGCACAGTGGAGTATAGTGGAGCCTTGCGGAGTAGAGTTGAGTGGAGTGGAGTGGAGTGGAGTGAAGTGGAGAGGTGTGGAGTGGGGTGGAGTGGAGTGGAGTGGAGTGGAGTGGAGTGGAGTGGAGTGGAGTGGAGTGGAGTGGAGTGGAGTGGAATGTACTGCAGCGAATAGGAGTGGAATGTAGTGGAGTGGAGAGGAGTGGATTGGAGAGGACTGTACTGCAGTGAAAATGAGTGGTGTGGAGTGGTGTGGAGTGGTGTGGAGTGGAGTGGAGTGGAGTGGAGTGGAGTTGAGTGGGTTGGAGTGGAGTGGAGTGGAGTGGAGTGGAGTGGAGTGAAGTGGAGTGGAGTGGAGTGGAGTGGAGTGGAGTGGAGCATTGCGGAGTTGAGCGGAGTGGAGTCGAGAGGAGAGGAGTGGAATGAAGTAGAGTATAAGTGAGTGGAGTGGAGTGGAGTGGAGTGGAGTGGAGTGGAGTGGAGTGGAGTGGAGTGGAGTGGAGAGGAGTGGAGTGGAGTGGAGTGGATTGGAGTGGAGTGGAGTGGTGTGGAGTGGTGTGGAGAGGAGTGGAGTAGAGTGGAGTACAGTGGAGCCTTGAGGAGTGGAGTGGAGAGGAGCCTAGAAAAGAGGAGTGGAGTGGAGTGGAGTGGAGTGGAGTGGAGTGGAGTGGAGTGGAGTGGAGTGGAGTGGAGTGGAGTGGAGTGGAGTGGAGTGGAGTACAGTGGAGGCTTGCTGAGTTGAGTGGAGAGGAGCCTAGAAAAGTGGAGTGTAGTGGAGTGGAGTGGAGTGGAGTGGAGTGGAGTGGAGTGGAGTGGAGTGGAGCGGAGTGGAGTGGAGTGGAGCATTGTGGAGTGGAGCGGAGTGGAGTGGAGTGGAGCATTGCGGAGTTGAGCGGAGTGGAGTGGAGAGGAGAGGAGTGGAATGAAGTAGAGTATAAGTGAGTGGAGTGGAGTGGAGTGGAGTGGAGTGGAGTGGAGTGGAGTGGAGTGGAGTGGAGTGGAGTGCAGTGGAGAGGAGCCTAGAAAAGTGGAGTTGAGTGGAGTGGAGTGGAGTGGAGTGGAGTGGAGTGGAGTGGAGTGGAGTGGAGTGGAGTGGAGTGGAGTGGAGTTCTGTGGAGTGGAGTGGAGTGGAGTGGAGTGGAGTGGAGTGGAGTGGAGTGGAGTGGAGTGGAGTGGAGTAGAGTGGAGTGGAGTGGAGTGGAGCATTGCGGAGTTGAGCAGAGTGGAGTGGAGAGGAGAGGAGTGGAATGAAGTAGAGTATAAGTGAGTGGAGTGGAGTGGAATGGAGTGGAGTGGAGTGGAGTGGAGTGGAGTGGAGTGGAGTGGAGTGGAGGGGAGTGGAGTGGAGTGGAGTGGAGTGGAGTGGTGTGGAGTAGAGTGGAGTAGAGTGAAGTACAGTGGAGCCTTGAGGAGTGGAGTGGAGAGGAGCCTAGAAAAGTGGAGTTGAGTGGAGTGGAGTGGAGTGGAGTGGAGTGGAATGAAGTAGAGTATAATGGAGTGGAGTGGAGTGGAATGGAGTGGAGTGGAGTGGAGTGGAGTGGAGTGGAGTGGAGTGGAGTGGAGTGGAGTGGAGTGGAGTGGAATGTACGGCAGCGAATAGGAGTGGAATGTAGTGGAGTGGAGAGGAGTGGATTGGAGAGGACTGTACTGCAGTGAAAATGAGTGGTGTGGAGTGGAGTGGAGTGGAGTGGAGTGGAGTGGAGTGGAGTGGAGTGGTGTGGAGTGGAGTGGAGTGGAGTGGAGTGGAGTGGAGTGGAGTGGAGTGGAGTGGAGTGGAGTGGAGTGGGTTGGAGTGGAGTGGAGTGGAGTGGAGTGGAGTGGAGTGGAGTGGAGTGGAGTGGAGCATTGCGGAGTGGAGCTGAGTGGAGTGGAGAAGAGAGGAGTGGAATGAAGTAGAGTATAACTAAGTGGAGTGGAGTGGAGTGGAGTGGAGTGGAGTGGAGTGGAGTGGAGTGGAGTGGAGTGGAGTGGAGTGGAGTGGAGTGGAGTGGAGTGGAGTGGAGTGGAGTGGAGTGGAGCATTGCGGAGTTGAGCGGAGTGGAGTGGAGAGGAGAGGAGTGGAATGAAGTCGAGTATAAGTGATTGGAGTGGAGTGGAGTGGAGTGGAGAGGTGTGGAGTGGAGTGGAGTGGAGTGGAGTGGAGTGGATTGGAGTGGAGTGGAGTGGTGTGGAGTGGTGTGGAGTGGAGTGGAGTAGAGTGGAGTACAGTGGAGCCTTGAGGAGTGGAGTGGAGAGGAGCCTAGAAAAGTTGAGTTGAGTGGAGTGGAGTGGAGTAATGCGGAGTGGAGTGGAGTGGAGTGGAGTGGAGTGGAGTGAAGTGGAGTGCAGTGGAGTGGAGTGGAGTGGAGTGGAGTGGAGTGGAGTGGAGTGGAGTGGAGTGGAGTGGAGTACAGTGGAGCCTTGCTGAGTTGAGTGGAGAGGAGCCTAGAAAAGTGGAGTGGAGTGGAGTGGAGTGGAGTGGAGTGGAGTGGAGTGGAGTGGAGTGGAGTACAGTGGAGTACAGTGGAGCCTTGCGGAGTGGAGTGGAGAGGAGAGGAGTGGAATGAAGTAGACAATGATGGAGTGGAGTGGAGTGGAGTGGAGTTGAGTGGAGTGGAGTGGAGTGGAGTGGAGTGGAGTGGAGTGGAGCACAGTGGAGTATAGTGGAGCCTTGCGGAGTAGAGTTGAGTGGAGTGGAGTGGAGTGGAGTGAAGTGGAGAGGTGTGGAGTGGGGTGGAGTGGGGTGGAGTGGAGTGGAGTGGAGTGGAGTGGAGTGGAGTGGAGTGGAGTGGAGTGGAGTGGAGTGGAGTGGAGTGGAGTGGAATGTACTGCAGCGAATAGGAGTGGAATGTAGTGGAGTGGAGAGGAGTGGATTGGAGAGGACTGTACTGCAGTGAAAATGAGTGGTGTGGAGTGGTGTGGAGTGGTGTGGAGTGGAGTGGAGTGGAGTGGAGTGGAGTTGAGTGGGTTGGAGTGGAGTGGAGTGGAGTGGAGTGGAGTGGAGTGGAGTGCAGTGGAGTGGAGCATTGCGGAGTGGAGCTGAGTGGAGTGGAGAGGAGAGGTGTGGAATGAAGTAGAGTATAATGGTGTGGAGTGGAGTGGAGTGGAGTGGAGTGGAGTGGAGTGGAGTGGAGTGGAGTGGAGTGGAGTGGAGTGGAGTGGAGTGGAGCATTGCGGAGTTGAGCAGAGTGGAGTCGAGAGGAGAGGAGTGGAATGAAGTAGAGTATAAGTGAGTGGAGTGGAGTGGAGTGGAGTGGAGTGGAGTGGAGTGGAGTGGAGTGGAGTGGAGTGGAGTGGAGTGGAGTGGAGTGGAGTGGAGTGGAGTGGAGTGGAGTGGAGTGGAGTGGTGTGGAGTGGAGTACAGTGGAGTACAGTGGAGCCTTGAGGAGTGGAGTGGAGAGGAGCCTAGAAAAGTGGAGTGGAGTTGAGTGGAGTGGAGTGGAGTGGAGTGGAGTGGAGTGGAGTGGAGTGGAGTGGAGTACAGTGGAGTACAGTGGAGTACAGTGGAGGACAGTGGAGCCTTGCGGAGTGTAGTGTAGTGTAGTGTAGTGTAGTGGAGTGGAGTGGAGTGGAGTGGAGTGGAGTGGAGTGGAGTGGATTGGAGTGGAGTGGAGTGGAGTGGAGTGGAGTGGAGTGGAGTGGAGTGGAGTGGAGTGGAGTGGAGTTGAGTGGGTTGGAGTGGAGTGGAGTGGAGTGGAGTAGAGTGGAGTGGAGTGGAGTGGAGTGGAGTGGAGTGGAGTGGAGTGGAGTGGAGTAGAGTGGAGTGGAGTGGAGTGGAGTGGAGTGGAGTGGAGTGGAGTGGAGTGGAGTGGAGTGGTGTGGAGTGGAGTGGAGTGGAGTGGAGTGGAGTGGAGTGGAGTGGAGTGGAGTGGAGTGGAGTGGAGTGGAGTAGAGTGGAGTACAGTGGAGCCTTGAGGAGTGGAGTGGAGAGGAGGCTAGAAAAGTGGAGTGGAGTGGAGTGGAGTGGAGTAATGCGGAGTGGAGTGGAGTGGAGTGGAGTGGAGTGGAGTGGAGTGGAGTGGAGTGGAGTGGAGTGGAGTGGAGTGGAGTGGAGTACAGTGGAGCCTTGCTGAGTTGAGTGGAGAGGAGCCTAGAAAAGTGGAGTGGAGTGGAGTGGAGTGGAGTGGAGTGGAGTGGAGTGGAGTGGAGTGGAGTGGAGTGGAGTGGAGTGGAGTTGAGTGGAGCGGAGTGGATTGGAGTGGAGCATTGTGGAGTGGAGCGGAGTGGAGTGGAGTGGAGCATTGCGGAGTTGAGTGGAGTGGAGTGGAGAGGAGAGGAGTGGAATGAAGTAGAGTATAAGTGAGTGGAGTGGAGTGGAGTGGAGTGGAGTGGAGTGGAGTGGAGTGGAGTGGAGTGGAGTGGAGTGGAGTGGAGTGGTGTGGAGTTGAGTGTAGTTGAGTGGAGTGGAGTGGAGTGGAGTGGAGTGGAGTGGAGTGGAGTGGAGTACAGTGGAGTACAGTGGAGCCTTGCTGAGTTGAGTGGAGAGGAGCCTAGAAAAGTGGAGTTGAGTGGAGTGGAGTGGAGTGGAGTGGAGTGGAGTGGAGTGGAGAGGAGTGGAGTGGAGTGGAGTGGAGTGGAGTGGAGTGGAGTGGAGTGGAGCATTGCGGAGTTGAGCGGAGTGGAGCGGAGAGGAGAGGAGTGGAATGAAGTAGAGTATAAGCGAGTGGAGTGGAGTGGAGTGGAGTGGAGTGGAGTGGAGAGGAGTGGAGTGGAGTGGAGTGGAGTGGAGTGGAGTGGAGTGGAGTGGAGTGGAGTGGAGTGGAGTGGAGTGGAGTGGAGTACAGTGGAGTACAGTGGAGCTTTGCGGAGTGGAGTGGAGAGGAGAGGAGTGGAATGAAGTAGACTATGATGGAGTGGAGTGGAGTGGAGAACAGTGGAGTAAAGTGGAGCCTTGCGGAGTGGAGTGGAGTGGTTTGGAGAGGAATGTACTGCAGCGAGTAGGAGTGGAATGGAGTAAAGTGGAGAGGAGTGGATTGGAGAGGACTGTACTGCAGTGAAAATTATTGGAGTGGAGTGGAGTGGAGTGGAGTGGAGTAGAGTGGAGTACAGTGGAGCCTTGAGGAGTGGAGTGGAGAGGTGCCTAGAAAAGTGGAGTTGAGTGGAGTGGAGTGGAGTGGAGTGGAGTGGAGTGGAGTGGAGTGGAGTGGAGTGGAGTGGAGTGGAGTGGAGTACAGTGGAGCCTTGCCGAGTGAAGTGGAGGGGAGCCTAGAAAATTGGAGTTGAGTGGAGTGGAGTGGAGTGGAGTGGAGTGGAGTGGAGTGGAGTGGAGTGGAGTGGAGGAATGCGGAGTGGAGTGGAGTGGAGTGGAGTGGAGTGGAGTGGAGTGGAGTGGAGTACAGTGGAGCCTTGCTGAATTGAGTGGAGAGGAGCCTAGAAAAGTGGAGTTGAGTGGAGTGGAGTGGAGTGAAGTGGAGTGGAGTGGAGTGGAGTGGAGTGGAGTGGAGTGGAGTGGAGTGGAGTGGAGTGGAGTGGAGGGGAGGGAGTGGAGTGGAGCATTGCGGAGTTGAGCGGAGTGGAGTGGAGAGGAGAGGAGTGGAATGAAGTAGAGTATAAGTGAGTGGAGTGGAGTGGAGTGGAGTGGAGTGGAGTGGAGTGGAGTGGAGTGGAGTGGAGTGGAGTGGAGTGGAGTGGAGTGGTGTGGAGTGGAGTGGAGTAGAGTGGAGTACAGTGGAGCCTTGAAGAGAGGAGTGGAGAGGAGCCTAGAAAAGTGGAGTGGAGTGGAGTGGAGTGGAGTGGAGTGGAGTGGAGTGGAGTGGAGTGGAGTGGAGTGGAGTGGAGTGGAGTGGAGCATTACGGAGTTGAGCGGAGTGGAGTGGAGAGGAGTGGAGTGGAATGAAGTAGAGTATAAGTGATTGGAGTGGAGTGGAGTGGAGTGGAGTGGAGTGGAGTGGAGTGGAGTGGAGTGGAGTGGAGTGGAGTGGAGTGGTGTGGAGTGGAGTGGAGTAGAGTGGAGTACAGTGGAGCCTTGAGGAGTGGAGTGGAGAGGATCCTAGAAAAGTGGAGTTGAATGGAGTGGAGTGGAGTGGAGTGGAGTGGAGTTGAATGAAGTAGAGTATAATGGAGTGGAGTGGAGTGGAGTGGAGTGGAGTGGAGTGGAGTGGACTGGAGTGGAGTGGAGTGGAGTAAAGTGGAGTGGAGTGGAGTGGAGAGGAGTAGAGTGGAGTGGAGTGGAATGGAGTGGAGTGGAGTGGAGTGGTGTGGAGTGGAGTGGAGTAGAGTGGAGTACAGTGGAGCCTTGAGGAGAGGAGTGGAGAGGAGCCTAGAAAAGTGGAGTGGAGTGGAGTGGAGTGGAGTGGAGTGGAGTGGAGTGGAGTGGAGTGGAGTGGAGTGGAGTTGAATGAAGTAGAGTATAATGGAGTGGAGTGGAGTGGAGTGGAGTGGAGTGGAGTGGAGTGAAGTGGAGTGGAGTGGAGTGGAGTGGAGTGGAGTGGAGTAAAGTGGAGTGGAGTGGAGTGGAGAGGAGTAGAGTGGAGTGGAGTGGAGTGGAGTGGAGTGGAGTGGAGTGGAGTGGAGTGGAGTGGAGTGGAGTGGTGTGGAGTGGAGTGGAGTAGAGTGGAGTACAGTGGAGCCTTGAGGAGAGGAGTGGAGAGGAGCCTAGAAAAGTGGAGTAGAGTGGAGTGGAGTGGAGTGGAGTGGAGTGGAGTGGAGTGGAGTGGAGTGGAGTGGAGTAGAGTGGAGTACAGTGGAGCCTTGCCGAGTGGAGTGGAGTGGAGCCTAGAAAAGTGGAGTTGATTGGAGTGGAGTGGAGTGGAGTGGAGTGGAGAGGAGTGGAGTGGAGTGGAGTGGAGTGGAGTGGAATGAATTAGAGTATAATGGAGTGGGGTGGAGTGGAGTGGAGTGGAGTGGAGTGGAGTGGAGTGGAGTGGTGTGGAGTGGAGTGGAGTAGAGTGGAGTACAGTGGAGCCTTGAGGAGTGGAGTGGAGAGGAGCCTAGAAAAGTGGAGTTGAGTGGAGTGGAGTGGAGTGGAGTGGAGTGGAGGAATGCGGAGTGGAGTGGAGTGGAGTGGAGTGGAGTGGAGTGGAGTGGAGTGGAGTGGAGTGGAGTGGAGTGGAGTGGAGTACAGTGGAGCCTTGCTGAATTGAGTGGAGAGGAGCCAAGAAAAGTGGAGTTGAGTGGAGTGGTGTGGAGTGAAGTGGAGTGGAGTGGAGTGGAGTGGAGTGGAGTGGAGTGGAGTGGAGTGGAGTGGAGTGGAGTGGAGTGGAGTGGAGGGAGTGGAGTGGAGTGGAGTTGAGTGGAGCATTGCGGAGTTGAGCGGAGTGGAGTGGAGAGGAGAGGAGTGGAATGAAGTAGAGTATAAGTGAGTTGAGATGAGTGGAGTGGAGTGGAGTGGAGTGGAGTTGAGTGGAGTGGAGTGGAGTGGAGTGGAGTGGAGTGGAGTGGAGTGGAGTGGAGTGGAGTGGAGTGGAGTGGAGAGGAGAGGAGTGGAATGAAGTAGAGTATAAGTGAGTGGAGTGGAGTGGAGTGGAGTGGAGAGGAGTGGAGTGGAGTGGAGTGGAGTGGGTTGGAGTGGAGTGGATTGGAGTGGAGTGGATTGGACTGGAGTGGAGTGGAGTGGAGTGGAGTGGAGTGGAGTGGAGTGGAGTGGAGTGGAGTGGAGTTGAGTGGAGTGGAGTACAGTGGAGTACAGTGGAGCCTTGCTGAGTTGAGTGGAGAGGAGCCTAGAAAAGTGGAGTTGAGTGGAGTGGAGTGGAGTGGAGTGGAGTGGAGCATTGCGGAGTTGAGCGGAGTGGAGCGGAGAGGAGAGGAGTGGAATGAAGTAGAGTATAAGCGAGTGGAGTGGAGTGGAGTGGAGTGGAGTGGAGTGGAGTGGAGTGGAGTGGAGTGGAGTGGAGTGGAGTGGAGTGGAGTGGAGTGGAGTTGAGTGGAGTATAGTGGAGTGGAGTGGAGTGGAGTGGAATGAAGTAGAGTATAATAAAGTGGAGTGGAGTGGAGTGGAGAGGAGTGGAGTGGAGTGGAGTGGAGTGGAGTGGAGTGGAGTGGAGTGGAGTGGAGTGGAGTGGAGTGGAGTGGAGCTGAGTGGATTGGAGTACAGTGGAGTACAGTGGAGCTTTGCGGAGTGGAGTGGAGAGGAGAGGAGTGGAATGAAGTAGACTATGATGGAGTGGAGTGGAGTGGAGTACAGTGGAGTAAAGTGGAGCCTTGCGGAGTGGAGTGGAGTGGAGTGGAGAGGAATGTACTGCAGCGAGTAGGAGTGGAATGGAGTAAAGTGGAGAGGAGTGGATTGGAGAGGACTGTACTGCAGTGAAAATTAGTAGAGTGGAGTGGTGTGGAGTGGAGTGGAGTAGAGTGGAGTACAGTGGAGCCTTGAGGAGTGGAGTGGAGAGGTGCCTAGAAAAGTGGAGTTGAGTGGAGTGGAGTGGAGTGGAGTGGAGTGGAGTGGAGTGGAGTGGAGTGGAGTGGAGTGGAGTGGAGTGGAGTGGAGTGGAGTAGAGTGGAGTGGAGTACAGTGGAGTACAGTGGAGCCTTGCCGAGTGGAGTGGAGGGGAGCCTAGAAAAGTGGAGTTGATTGGAGTGAAGTGGAGTGGAGTGGAGTGGAGTGGAGTGGAATGAAGTAGAGTATAATGGAGTGGGGTGGAGTGGAGTGGAGTGGAGTGGAGTGGAGTGGAGTGGTGTGGAGTGGAGTGGAGTAGAGTGGAGTACAGTGGAGCCTTGAGGAGTGGAGTGGAGAGGAGCCTAGAAAAGTGGAGTTGAGTGGAGTGGAGTGGAGTGGAGTGGAGTGGAGTGGAGTGGAGGAATGCGGAGTGGAGTGGAGTGGAGTGGAGTGGAGTGGAGTGGAGTGGAGTGGAGTGGAGTGGAGTGGAGTGGAGTACAGTGGAGCCTTGCTGAATTGAGTGGAGAGGAGCCAAGAAAAGTGGAGTTGAGTTGAGTGGTGTGGAGTGGAGTGGAGTGGAGTGGAGTGGTGTGGAGTGGAGTGGAGTGGAGTGGAGTGGAGTGGAGTGGAGTGGAGTGGAGTGGAGTGGAGTGGAGTGGAGGGAGTGGAGTGGAGTGGAGTTGAGTGGAGCATTGCGGAGTTGAGCGGAGTGGAGTGGAGAGGAGAGGAGTGGAATGAAGTAGAGTATAAGTGAGTTGAGTGGAGTGGAGTGGAGTGGAGTGGAGTGGAGTGGAGTGGAGTGGAGTGGAGTGGAGTGGAGTGGAGTGGAGTGGAGTGGAGTGGAGTTGAGCGGAGTGGAGTGGAGAGGAGAGGAGTGGAATGAAGTAGAGTATAAGTGAGTGGAGTGGAGTGGAGTGGAGTAGGGTGGAGTGGAGTGGAGTGGAGTGGAGTGGAGTGGAGTGGAGTGGAGTGGAGTGGAGTGGAGTGGAGTGGAGTGGAGCCTTGCTGAGTTGAGTGGAGAGGAGCCTAGAAAAGTGGAGTGGAGTGGAGTGGAGTGGAGTTGAGTGGAGTGGAGTGGAGTAATGCGGAGTGGAGTGGAGTGGAGTGGAGTGGAGTGGAGTGGAGTGGAGTGGAGTGGAGTGGAGTGGAGTGGAGTGGAGTACAGTGGAGCCTTGCTGAGTTGAGTTGAGAGGAGCCTAGAAAAGTGGAGTGGAGTGGAGTGGAGTGGAGTGGAGTGGAGTGGAGTGGAGTGGAGTGGAGTGGAGTGGAGTGGAGTGGAGTGGATTGGAGTTGAGTGGAGTGGAGTGGAGTGGAGTTGAGGGGAGCGGAGTTGAGTGGAGTGGAGCATTGTGGAGTGGAGCGGAGTGGAGTGGAGTGGAGCATTGCGGAGTTCAGTGGAGTGGAGTGGAGAGGAGAGGAGTGGAATGAAGTAGAGTATAAGTGAGTGGAGTGGAGTGGAGTGGAGTGGAGTGGAGTGGAGTGGAGTGGAGTGGAGTGGAGTGGAGTGGAGTGGAGTGGAGTGGAGAGGAGTGGAGTGGAGTGGAGTGGAGTGGGTTGGAGTGGAGTGGTGTGGAGTGGAGTGGATTGGACTGGAGTGGAGTGGAGTGGAGTGGAGTGGAGTGGAGTGGAGTACAGTGGAGTACAGTGGAGCCTTGCTGAGTTGAGTGGAGAGGAGCCTAGAAAAGTGGAGTTGAGTGGAGTGGAGTGGAGTGGAGTGGAGTGGAGTGGAGTGGAGTGGAGTGGAGTGGAGTGGAGTGGAGTGGAGTGGAGTAGAGTGGAGTGGAGTAGAGTGGAGTACAGTGGAGCCTTGCCGAGTGGAGTGGAGGGGAGCCTAGAAAATTGGAGTGGAGTGGAGTGGAGTGGAGTGGAGTGGAGTGGAGTGGAGTGGAGTGGAGTGGAGTGGAGTACAGTGGAGCCTTGCTGAATTGAGTGGAGAGGAGCCTAGAAAAGTGGAGTTGAGTGGAGTGGAGTGGAGTGGAGTGGAGTGAAGTGGAGTGGAGTGGAGTGGAGTGGAGTGGAGTGGAGTGGAGTGGAGTGGAGTGGAGTGGAGTGGAGTGGAGTGGAGTGGAGTGGAGTTGAGCGGAGTGGAGAGGAGAGGAGTGGAATGAAGTAGAGTATAAGTGAGTGGAGTGGAGTGGAGTGGAGTGGAGTGGAGTGGAGTGGAGTGGAGTGGAGTGGAGTGGAGTGGCGTTGAGTGGAGTGGAGTGGAGTGGAGTGGAGTGGAGTGGAGTGGAGTGGAGTGGAGTGGAGTGGAGTGGAGTGGAGAGGAGTAGAGTGGAGTGGAGTGGAGTGGAGTGGAGTGGAGTGGAGTGGAGTGGAGTGGAGTGGAGTGGAGTGGTGTGGAGTGGAGTGGAGTACAGTGGAGCCTTGAGGAGAGGAGTGGAGAGGAGCCTAGAAAAGTGGAGTGGAGTGGAGTGGAGTGGAGTGGAGTGGAGTGGAGTGGAGTGGAGTGGAGTGGAGTGGAGTGGAGTGGAGTGGAGTGGAGTAGAGTGGAGTACAGTGGAGCCTTGCCGAGTGGAGTGGAGTGGAGCCTAGAAAAGTGGAGTTGATGGGAGTGGAGTGGAGTGGAGTGGAGTGGAGTGGAGTGGAGTGGAGTGGAGTGGAGTGGAGTGGAGTGGAATGAAGTAGAGTATAATGGAGTGGAGTGGAGTGGAGTGGAGTGGAGTGGAGTGGAGTGGAGTCGAGTGGAGTGGAGTGGAGTGGAGTGGAGTGGATTGGATTGGAGTGGAGTGGAGTGGAGTGGAGTGGTGTAGAGTGGAGTGGAGTAGAGTGGAGTACAGTGGAGCCTTGAGGAGTGGAGTGGAGAGGAGCCTAGAAAAGTGGAGTTGAGTGGAGTGGAGTGGAGTGGAGTGGAGTGGAGTGGAGTGGAGTGGAGTGGAGTGGAGTGGAGTGGAGTGGAGGAATGCGGAGTGGAGTGGAGTGGAGTGGAGTGGAGTGGAGTGGAGTGGAGTGGAGTGGAGTACAGTGGAGCCTTGCTGAATTGAGTGGAGAGGTGCCTAGAAAAGTGGAGTTGAGTGGAGTGGAGTGGAGTGGTGTGGAGTGAAGTGGAGTGGAGTGGAGTGGAGTGGAGTGGAGTGGAGTTCAGTGGTGTGGAGTGGAGTGGAGGGAGTGGAGTGGAGTGGAGTGGAGTGGAGTAGAGTGGAGAACAGTGTAGCCTTGCCGAGTGGAGTGGAGTGGAGCCTAGAAATGTAGAGTTGAGTGGAGTGGAGTGGAGTGGAGTGGAGTGGAGTGGAGTGGAGTGGAGTGGAGTGGAGTGGAGTGGAGTGGAGTGGAGGAATGCGGAGTGGAGTGGAGTGGAATGGAGTGGAGTGGAGTGGAGTGGAGTGGAGTGGAGTGGAGTGGAGTGGAGTGGAGTGGAGTGGAGTGGAGTGGAGTGGAGTGGAGTGGAGTTGAGTGGAGTGGAGTGGAGTGGAGTACAGTGGAGCCTTGCTGAATTGAGTGGAGAGGAGCCTAGAAAAGTGGAGTTGAGTGGAGTGGAGTGGAGTGGTGTGGAGTGAAGTGGAGTGGAGTGGAGTGGAGTGGAGTGGAGTGGAGTGGAGTGGAGTGGAGTGGAGTACAGTGGAGCCTTGCTGAGTTGAGTGGAGAGGAGCCTAGAAAAGTGGAGTGGAGTGGAGTGGAGTGGAGTGGAGTGGAGTGGAGTGGAGTGGAGTGGAGTGGAGTTGAGTGGAGCGGAGTGGATTGGAGTGGAGCATTGTGGAGTGGAGCGGAGTGGAGTGGAGTGGAGCATTGCGGAGTTGAGTGGAGTGGAGTGGAGTGGAGTGGAGTGGAGTGGAGTGGAGTGGAGTGGAGTGGAGTGGAGTGGAGTGGTGTGGAGTTGAGTGTAGTTGAGTGGAGTGGAGTGGAGTGGAGTGGAGTGGAGTGGAGTGGAGTACAGTGGAGTACAGTGGAGCCTTGCTGAGTTGAGTGGAGAGGAGCCTAGAAAAGTGGAGTTGAGTGGAGTGGAGTGGAGTGGAGTGGAGTGGAGTGGAGTGGAGTGGAGAGGAGTGGAGTGGAGTGGAGTGGAGTGGAGTGGAGTGGAGTGGAGTGGAGTGGAGTGGAGTGGAGTGGAGCATTGCGGAGTTGAGCGGAGTGGAGCGGAGAGGAGAGGAGTGGAATGAAGTAGAGTATAAGCGAGTGGAGTGGAGTGGAGTGGAGTGGAGTGGAGTGGAGAGGAGTGGAGTGGAGTGGAGTGGAGTGGAGTGGAGTGGAGTGGAGTGGAGTGGAGTGGAGTGGAGTGGAGTGGAGTGGAGTGGAGTGGAGTGGAGTACAGTGGAGTACAGTGGAGCTTTGCGGAGTGGAGTGGAGAGGAGAGGAGTGGAATGAAGTAGACTATGATGGAGTGGAGTGGAGTGGAGAACAGTGGAGTAAAGTGGAGCCTTGCGGAGTGGAGTGGAGTGGTTTGGAGAGGAATGTACTGCAGCGAGTAGGAGTGGAATGGAGTAAAGTGGAGAGGAGTGGATTGGAGAGGACTGTACTGCAGTGAAAATTAGTGGAGTGGAGTGGAGTGGAGTGGAGTGGAGTGGAGTAGAGTGGAGTACAGTGGAGCCTTGAGGAGTGGAGTGGAGAGGTGCCTAGAAAAGTGGAGTTGAGTGGAGTGGAGTGGAGTGGAGTGGAGTGGAGTGGAGTGGAGTGGAGTGGAGTGGAGTGGAGTGGAGTGGAGTGGAGTACAGTGGAGCCTTGCCGAGTGAAGTGGAGGGGAGCCTAGAAAATTGGAGTTGAGTGGAGTGGAGTGGAGTGGAGTGGAGTGGAGTGGAGTGGAGTGGAGTGGAGTGGAGTGGAGTGGAGTGGAGTGGAGGAATGCGGAGTGGAGTGGAGTGGAGTGGAGTGGAGTGGAGTGGAGTGGAGTGGAGTGGAGTGGAGTGGAGTGGAGTACAGTGGAGCCTTGCTGAATTGAGTGGAGAGGAGCCTAGAAAAGTGGAGTTGAGTGGAGTGGAGTGGAGTGAAGTGGAGTGGAGTGGAGTGGAGTGGAGTGGAGTGGAGTGGAGTGGAGTGGAGTGGAGTGGAGTGGAGGGGAGGGAGTGGAGTGGAGCATTGCGGAGTTGAGCGGAGTGGAGTGGAGAGGAGAGGAGTGGAATGAAGTAGAGTATAAGTGAGTGGAGTGGAGTGGAGTGGAGTGGAGTGGAGTGGAGTGGAGTGGAGTGGAGTGGAGTGGAGTGGAGTGGTGTGGAGTGGAGTGGAGTAGAGTGGAGTACAGTGGAGCCTTGAAGAGAGGAGTGGAGAGGAGCCTAGAAAAGTGGAGTGGAGTGGAGTGGAGTGGAGTGGAGTGGAGTGGAGTGGAGTGGAGTGGAGTGGAGTGGAGTGGAGTGGAGTGGAGCATTACGGAGTTGAGCGGAGTGGAGTGGAGAGGAGTGGAGTGGAATGAAGTAGAGTATAAGTGATTGGAGTGGAGTGGAGTGGAGTGGAGTGGAGTGGAGTGGAGTGGAGTGGAGTGGAGTGGAGTGGAGTGGAGTGGTGTGGAGTGGAGTGGAGTAGAGTGGAGTACAGTGGAGCCTTGAGGAGTGGAGTGGAGAGGATCCTAGAAAAGTGGAGTTGAGTGGAGTGGAGTGGAGTTGAATGAAGTAGAGTATAATGGAGTGGAGTGGAGTGGAGTGGAGTGGAGTGGAGTGGAGTGGAGTGGACTGGAGTGGAGTGGAGTGGAGTAAAGTGGAGTGGAGTGGAGTGGAGAGGAGTAGAGTGGAGTGGAGTGGAATGGAGTGGAGTGGAGTGGAGTGGAGTGGAGCATTGCGGAGTTGAGCGGAGTGGAGCGGAGAGGAGAGGAGTGGAATGAAGTAGAGTATAAGCGAGTGGAGTGGAGTGGAGTGGAGTGGAGTGGAGTGGAGAGGAGTGGAGTGGAGTGGAGTGGAGTGGAGTGGAGTGGAGTGGAGTGGAGTGGAGTGGAGTGGAGTGGAGTGGAGTGGAGTGGAGTGGAGTGGAGTACAGTGGAGTACAGTGGAGCTTTGCGGAGTGGAGTGGAGAGGAGAGGAGTGGAATGAAGTAGACTATGATGGAGTGGAGTGGAGTGGAGAACAGTGGAGTAAAGTGGAGCCTTGCGGAGTGGAGTGGAGTGGTTTGGAGAGGAATGTACTGCAGCGAGTAGGAGTGGAATGGAGTAAAGTGGAGAGGAGTGGATTGGAGAGGACTGTACTGCAGTGAAAATTAGTGGAGTGGAGTGGAGTGGAGTGGAGTGGAGTGGAGTAGAGTGGAGTACAGTGGAGCCTTGAGGAGTGGAGTGGAGAGGTGCCTAGAAAAGTGGAGTTGAGTGGAGTGGAGTGGAGTGGAGTGGAGTGGAGTGGAGTGGAGTGGAGTGGAGTGGAGTACAGTGGAGCCTTGCCGAGTGAAGTGGAGGGGAGCCTAGAAAATTGGAGTTGAGTGGAGTGGAGTGGAGTGGAGTGGAGTGGAGTGGAGTGGAGTGGAGTGGAGTGGAGTGGAGTGGAGTGGAGTGGAGTGGAGTGGAGGAATGCGGAGTGGAGTGGAGTGGAGTGGAGTGGAGTGGAGTGGAGTGGAGTGGAGTGGAGTGGAGTGGAGTGGAGTGGAGTACAGTGGAGCCTTGCTGAATTGAGTGGAGAGGAGCCTAGAAAAGTGGAGTTGAGTGGAGTGGAGTGGAGTGAAGTGGAGTGGAGTGGAGTGGAGTGGAGTGGAGTGGAGTGGAGTGGAGTGGAGTGGAGTGGAGTGGAGTGGAGGGGAGGGAGTGGAGTGGAGCATTGCGGAGTTGAGCGGAGTGGAGTGGAGAGGAGAGGAGTGGAATGAAGTAGAGTATAAGTGAGTGGAGTGGAGTGGAGTGGAGTGGAGTGGAGTGGAGTGGAGTGGAGTGGAGTGGAGTGGAGTGGAGTGGTGTGGAGTGGAGTGGAGTAGAGTGGAGTACAGTGGAGCCTTGAAGAGAGGAGTGGAGAGGAGCCTAGAAAAGTGGAGTGGAGTGGAGTGGAGTGGAGTGGAGTGGAGTGGAGTGGAGTGGAGTGGAGTGGAGTGGAGTGGAGTGGAGTGGAGCATTACGGAGTTGAGCGGAGTGGAGTGGAGAGGAGTGGAGTGGAATGAAGTAGAGTATAAGTGATTGGAGTGGAGTGGAGTGGAGTGGAGTGGAGTGGAGTGGAGTGGAGTGGAGTGGAGTGGAGTGGAGTGGAGTGGAGTGGTGTGGAGTGGAGTGGAGTAGAGTGGAGTACAGTGGAGCCTTGAGGAGTGGAGTGGAGAGGATCCTAGAAAAGTGGAGTTGAGTGGAGTGGAGTGGAGTTGAATGAAGTAGAGTATAATGGAGTGGAGTGGAGTGGAGTGGAGTGGAGTGGAGTGGAGTGGAGTGGACTGGAGTGGAGTGGAGTGGAGTAAAGTGGAGTGGAGTGGAGTGGAGAGGAGTAGAGTGGAGTGGAGTGGAATGGAGTGGAGTGGAGTGGAGTGGTGTGGAGTGGAGTGGAGTAGAGTGGAGTACAGTGGAGCCTTGAGGAGAGGAGTGGAGAGGAGCCTAGAAAAGTGGAGTGGAGTGGAGTGGAGTGGAGTGGAGTGGAGTGGAGTGGAGTGGAGTGGAGTGGAGTGGAGTGGAGTGGAGTGGAGTGGAGTGGAGTTGAATGAAGTAGAGTATAATGGAGTGGAGTGGAGTGGAGTGGAGTGGAGTGGAGTGGAGTGGAGTGGAGTGGAGTGGAGTGGAGTGGAGTGGAGTAAAGTGGAGTGGAGTGGAGTGGAGAGGAGTAGAGTGGAGTGGAGTGGAGTGGAGTGGAGTGGAGTGGAGTGGAGTGGAGTGGAGTGGTGTGGAGTGGAGTGGAGTAGAGTGGAGTACAGTGGAGCCTTGAGGAGAGGAGTGGAGAGGAGCCTAGAAAAGTGGAGTGGAGTGGAGTGGAGTGGAGTGGAGTGGAGTGGAGTGGAGTGGAGTGGAGTAGAGTGGAGTACAGTGGAGCCTTGCCGAGTGGAGTGGAGTGGAGCCTAGAAAAGTGGAGTTGATTGGAGTGGAGTGGAGTGGAGTGGAGTGGAGTGGAGTGGAGTGGAGTGGAGTGGAGTGGAGTGGAGTGGAGTGGAGTAAAGTGGAGTGGAGTGGAGTGGAGAGGAGTAGAGTGGAGTGGAGTGGAGTGGAGTGGAGTGGAGTGGAGTGGAGTGGAGTGGAGTGGAGTGGAGTGGTGTGGAGTGGAGTGGAGTAGAGTGGAGTACAGTGGAGCCTTGAGGAGAGGAGTGGAGAGGAGCCTAGAAAAGTGGAGTGGAGTAGAGTGGAGTGGAGTGGAGTGGAGTGGAGTGGAGTGGAGTGGAGTGGAGTGGAGTGGAGTGGAGTGGTGTGGAGTGGAGTGGAGTAGAGTGGAGTACAGTGGAGCCTTGAGGAGAGGAGTGGAGAGGAGCCTAGAAAAGTGGAGTGGAGTGGAGTGGAGTGGAGTGGAGTGGAGTGGAGTGGAGTTGAGTGGAGTATAGTGGAGTGGAGTGGAGTGGAGTGGAATGAAGTAGAGTATAATAAAGTGGAGTGGAGTGGAGTGGAGAGGAGTGGAGTGGAGTGGAGTGGAGTGGAGTGGAGTGGAGTGGAGTGGAGTGGAGTGGAGTGGAGTGGAGTGGAGTGGAGTGGAGTGGAGCTGAGTGGATTGGAGTACAGTGGAGTACAGTGGAGCTTTGCGGAGTGGAGTGGAGAGGAGAGGAGTGGAATGAAGTAGACTATGATGGAGTGGAGTGGAGTGGAGTACAGTGGAGTAAAGTGGAGCCTTGCGGAGTGGAGTGGAGTGGAGTGGAGAGGAATGTACTGCAGCGAGTAGGAGTGGAATGGAGTAAAGTGGAGAGGAGTGGATTGGAGAGGACTGTACTGCAGTGAAAATTAGTAGAGTGGAGTGGTGTGGAGTGGAGTGGAGTAGAGTGGAGTACAGTGGAGCCTTGAGGAGTGGAGTGGAGAGGTGCCTAGAAAAGTGGAGTTGAGTGGAGTGGAGTGGAGTGGAGTGGAGTGGAGTGGAGTGGAGTGGAGTGGAGTGGAGTGGAGTAGAGTGGAGTGGAGTAGAGTGGAGTACAGTGGAGCCTTGCCGAGTGGAGTGGAGGGGAGCCTAGAAAATTGGAGTTGAGTAGAGTGGAGTGGAGTGGAGTGGAGTGGAGTGGAGTGGAGTGGAGTGGAGTGGAGTAGAGTGGTGTACAGTGGAGCCTTGCCGAGTGGAGTGGAGTGGAGCCTAGAAAAGTGGAGTTGATTGGAGTGAAGTGGAGTGGAGTGGAGTGGAGTGGAGTGGAATGAAGTAGAGTATAATGGAGTGGGGTGGAGTGGAGTGGAGTGGAGTGGAGTGGAGTGGAGTGGTGTGGAGTGGAGTGGAGTAGAGTGGAGTACAGTGGAGCCTTGAGGAGTGGAGTGGAGAGGAGCCTAGAAAAGTGGAGTTGAGTGGAGTGGAGTGGAGTGGAGTGGAGTGGAGGAATGCGGAGTGGAGTGGAGTGGAGTGGAGTGGAGTGGAGTGGAGTGGAGTGGAGTGGAGTACAGTGGAGCCTTGCTGAATTGAGTGGAGAGGAGCCAAGAAAAGTGGAGTTGAGTGGAGTGGTGTGGAGTGGAGTGGAGTGGAGTGGAGTGGAGTGGAGTGGAGTGGAGTGGAGTGGAGTGGAGTGGAGTGGAGTGGAGTGGAGTGGAGGGAGTGGAGTGGAGTGGAGTTGAGTGGAGCATTGCGGAGTTGAGCGGAGTGGAGTGGAGAGGAGAGGAGTGGAATGAAGTAGAGTATAAGTGAGTTGAGTGGAGTGGAGTGGAGTGGAGTGGAGTGGAGTGGAGTGGAGTGGAGTGGAGTGGAGTGGAGTGGAGTGGAGTTGAGCGGAGTGGAGTGGAGAGGAGAGGAGTGGAATGAAGTAGAGTATAAGTGAGTGGAGTGGAGTGGAGTGGAGTGGAGTGGAGTGGAGTGGAGTGGAGTGGAGTGGAGTGGAGTGGAGTGGAGTGGAGTGGAGTGGAGTGGAGCCTTGCTGAGTTGAGTGGAGAGGAGCCTAGAAAAGTGGAGTGGAGTGGAGTGGAGTGGAGTTGAGTGGAGTGGAGTGGAGTAATGCGGAGTGGAGTGGAGTGGAGTGGAGTGGAGTGGAGTGGAGTGGAGTGGAGTGGAGTGGAGTGGAGTACAGTGGAGCCTTGCTGAGTTGAGTTGAGAGGAGCCTAGAAAAGTGGAGTGGAGTGGAGTGGAGTGGAGTGGAGTGGAGTGGAGTGGAGTGGAGTGGAGTGGAGTGGAGTGGAGTTGAGTGGAGTGGAGTGGAGTGGAGTTGAGGGGAGCGGAGTGGAGTGGAGTGGAGCATTGTGGAGTGGAGCGGAGTGGAGTGGAGTGGAGCATTGCGGAGTTCAGTGGAGTGGAGTGGAGAGGAGAGGAGTGGAATGAAGTAGAGTATAAGTGAGTGGAGTGGAGTGGAGTGGAGTGGAGTGGAGTGGAGTGGAGTGGAGTGGAGTGGAGTGGAGAGGAGTGGAGTGGAGTGGAGTGGAGTGGGTTGGAGTGGAGTGGTGTGGAGTGGAGTGGATTGGACTGGAGTGGAGTGGAGTGGAGTGGAGTGGAGTGGAGTGGAGTGGAGTACAGTGGAGTACAGTGGAGCCTTGCTGAGTTGAGTGGAGAGGAGCCTAGAAAAGTGGAGTTGAGTGGAGTGGAGTCGAGTGGAGTGGAGTGGAGTGGAGTGGAGTGGAGTGGAGTGGAGTGGAGTGGAGTGGAGTGGAGTGGAGTGGAGCATTGCGGAGTTGAGCGGAGTGGAGCGGAGAGGAGAGGAGTGGAATGAAGTAGAGTATAAGCGAGTGGAGTGGAGTGGAGTGGAGTGGAGTGGAGTGGAGTGGAGTGGAGTGGAGTGGAGTGGAGTGGAGTGGAGTATAGTGGAGTGGAGTGGAGTGGAGTGGAGTGGAGTGGAATGAAGTAGAGTATAATAAAGTGGAGTGGAGTGGAGTGGAGAGGAGTGGAGTGGAGTGGAGTGGAGTGGAGTGGAGTGGAGTGGAGTGGAGTGGAGTGGAGTGGAGTGGAGTGGAGTGGAGTGGAGTACAGTGGAGCTTTGCGGAGTGGAGTGGAGAGGAGAGGAGTGGAATGAAGTAGACTATGATGGAGTGGAGTGGAGTGGAGTACAGTGGAGTAAAGTGTAGCCTTGCGGAGTGGAGTGGAGTGGAGTGGAGAGGAATGTACTGCAGCGAGTAGGAGTGGAATGGAGTGAAGTGGAGAGGAGTGGATTGGAGAGGACTGTACTGCAGTGAAAATTAGTAGAGTGGAGTGGTGTGGAGTGGAGTGGAGTAGAGTGGAGTACAGTGGAGCCTTGAGGAGTGGAGTGGAGATGTGCCTAGAAAAGTGGAGTTGAGTGGAGTGGAGTGGAGTGGAGTGGAGTGGAGTGGAGTGGAGTGGAGTGGAGTGGAGTGGAGTGGAGTAGAGTGGAGTGGAGTAGAGTGGAGTACAGTGGAGCCTTGCCGAGTGGAGTGGAGGGGAGCCTAGAAAATTGGAGTGGAGTGGAGTGGAGTGGAGTGGAGTGGAGTGGAGTGGAGTGGAGTGGAGTGGAGTGGAGTGGAGTACAGTGGAGCCTTGCTGAATTGAGTGGAGAGGAGCCTAGAAAAGTGGAGTTGAGTGGAGTGGAGTGGAGTGGAGTGGAGTGGAGTGGAGTGGAGTGGAGTGGAGTGGAGTGGAGTGGAGTGGAGTGGAGTGGAGTTGAGCGGAGTGGAGAGGAGAGGAGTGGAATGAAGTAGAGTATAAGTGAGTGGAGTGGAGTGGAGTGGAGTGGAGTGGAGTGGAGTGGAGTGGAGTGGAGTGGAGTGGAGTGGAGTGGAGTGGCGTTGAGTGGAGTGGAGTGGAGTGGAGTGGAGTGGAGTGGAGTGGAGTGGAGTGGAGTGGAGAGGAGTAGAGTGGAGTGGAGTGGAGTGGAGTGGAGTGGAGTGGAGTGGAGTGGAGTGGAGTGGAGTGGAGTGATGTGGAGTGGAGTGGAGTACAGTGGAGCCTTGAGGAGAGGAGTGGAGAGGAGCCTAGAAAAGTGGAGTGGAGTGGAGTGGAGTGGAGTGGAGTGGAGTGGAGTGGAGTGGAGTGGAGTGGAGTGGAGTGGAGTGGAGTACAGTGGAGCCTTGCCGAGTGGAGTGGAGTGGAGCCTAGAAAAGTGGAGTTGATGGGAGTGGAGTGGAGTGGAGTGGAGTGGAGTGGAGTGGAGTGGAGTGGAGTGGAGTGGAGTGGAATGAAGTAGAGTATAATGGAGTGGAGTTGAGTGGAGTGGAGTGGAGTGGAGTGGAGTGGAGTCGAGTGGAGTGGAGTGGAGTGGAGTGGATTGGATTGGAGTGGAGTGGAGTGGAGTGGAGTGGTGTAGAGTGGAGTGGAGTAGAGTGGAGTACAGTGGAGCCTTGAGGAGTGGAGTGGAGAGGAGCCTAGAAAAGTGGAGTTGAGTGGAGTGGAGTGGAGTGGAGTGGAGTGGAGTGGAGTGGAGTGGAGTGGAGTGGAGTGGAGTGGAGTGGAGTGGAGTGGAGGAATGCGGAGTGGAGTGGAGTGGAGTGGAGTGGAGTGGAGTGGAGTGGAGTGGAGTGGAGTGGAGTGGAGTGGAGTGGAGTACAGTGGAGCCTTGCTGAATTGAGTGGAGAGGTGCCTAGAAAAGTGGAGTTGAGTGGAGTGGAGTGGAGTGGTGTGGAGTGAAGTGGAGTGGAGTGGAGTGGAGTGGAGTGGAGTGGAGTTCAGTGGTGTGGAGTGGAGTGGAGGGAGTGGAGTGGAGTGGAGTGGAGTGGAGTAGAGTGGAGAACAGTGTAGCCTTGCCGAGTGGAGTGGAGTGGAGCCTAGAAATGTAGAGTTGAGTGGAGTGGAGTGGAGTGGAGTGGAGTGGAGTGGAGTGGAGTGGAGTGGAGTGGAGTGGAGTGGAGTGGAGTGGAGTGGAGTGGAGTGGAGGAATGCGGAGTGGAGTGGAGTGGAATGGAGTGGAGTGGAGTGGAGTGGAGTGGAGTGGAGTGGAGTGGAGTGGAGTGGAGTGGAGTGGAGTGGAGTGGAGTGGAGTGGAGTGGAGTACAGTGGAGCCTTGCTGAATTGAGTGGAGAGGAGCCTAGAAAAGTGGAGTTGAGTGGAGTGGAGTGGAGTGGTGTGGAGTGAAGTGGAGTGGAGTGGAGTGGAGTGGAGTGGAGTGGAGTGGAGTGGAGTGGAGTGGAGTGGAGTGGAGTGGAGTGGAGTGGAGTTGAGTGGAGTGGAGTGGAGTGGAGGGAGTGGAGTGGAGTGGAGTTGAGTGGAGCATTGCGGAGTTGAGCGGAGTGGAGTGGAGAGGAGAGGAGTGGAATGAAGTAGAGTATAAGTGAGTGGAGTGGAGTGGAGTGGAGTCGAGTGGAGTGGAGTGGAGTGGTGTGGAATGGAGTGGAGTAGAGTGGAGTACAGTGGAGCCTTGAGGAGTGGAGTGGAGAGGAGCCTAGAAAAGTGGAGTTGAGTGGAATGGAGTGGAGTGGAGTGGAGTGGAGTGGAGTGGAGTGGAGTGGAGTGGAGTGGAGTGGAGTGGAGTGGAGTGGAGTGGAGTAGAGTGGAGTACAGTGGAGCCTTGCCGAGTGGAGTGGAGTGGAGCCCAGAAAAGTGGAGTGGAGTTTAGTGGAGTGGAGTGGAGTGGAGTGGAGTGGAGTGGAGTGGAGTGGAGTAGAGGAATGCGGAGTGGAGTGGAGTGGAGTGGAGTGGAGTGGAGTGGAGTGGAGTGGAGTGGAGTGGAGTGGAGTGGAGTGGAATGGAGTGGAGTACAGTGGAGCCTTGCTGAATTGAGTGGAGAGGAGCCTAGAAAATTGGAGTGGAGTGGAGTGGAGTGGAGTGGAGTGGAGTGGAGTGGAGTGGAGTGGAGTGGAGTGGAGTGGAGTGGAGTGGAGTGGAGTGGAGTGGAGTGGAGCATTGCGGAGTTGAGCGGAGTGGAGTGGAGAGGAGAGGAGTGGAATGAAGTAGAGTATAAGTGAGTGGAGTGGAGTGGAGTGGAGTGCAGTGGAGTGGAGTGGAGTGGAGTGGAGTGGAGTGGAGTGGAGTGGAGTGGAGTGGAGTGGAGTGGAGTGGAGTACAGTGGAGCCTTGCCGAGTGGAGTGGAGTGGAGCCTAGAAAAGTGGAGTGGAGTGGAGTGGAGTGAAGTGGAGTGGAGTGGAGTGGAGTGGAGTGGAGTGGAGTGGAGTGGAGTGGAGTGGAGTGGAGTGGAGTGGAGTGGAGTGGAGGAATGCGGAGTGGAGTGGAGTGGAGTGGAGTGGAGTGGAGTGGAGTGGAGTGGAGTGGAGTGGAGTGGAGTGGAGTGGAGTACAGTGGAGCCTTGCTGAATTGAGTGGAGAGGAGCCTAGAAAAGTGGAGTGGAGTGGAGTGGAGTGGAGTGGAGTGGAGTGGAGTGGAGTGGAGTGGAGTGGAGTGGAGTGGAGTGGAGTGGAGTGGAGTGGAGTGGAGTGGAGTGGAGTGGAGCATTGCGGAGTTGAGCGGAGTGGATTGGAGAGGAGAGGAGTGGAATGAAGTAGAGTATAAGTGAGTGGAGTGGAGTGGAGTGGAGTGGAGTGGAGTGGAGTGCAGTGTAGTGGAGTGGAGTGGAGTGGAGTGGAGTGCAGTGTAGTTGAGTGGAGTGGAGTGGAGTGGAGTGGAGTGGAGTGGAGTGGAGTGGAGTGGAGTGGAGTGGAGTGGAGTGGAGTGGAGTGGTGTGGAGTGGAGTGGAGTACAGTGGAGCCTTGAGGAGTAGAGTGGAGAGGAGCCTAGAAAAGTGGAGTGGAGTGGATTGGAGTGGAGTGGAGTTGTGTGGAGTGGAGTGGAGTGGAGTGGCGTGGAGTACAGTGGAGTACAGTGGAGCCTTGCGGAGTGGAGTGGAGAGGAGAGGAGTGGAATGAAGTAGAGTATGATGGAGTGGAGTGGAGTGGAGCATTGCAGAGTGGAGCGGACTGGAGTGGAGTGGAGTGGAATGAAGTAGAGTATAATGGAGTTGAGTGGAGTGGAGTGCAGAGGAGTGGAGTTAAATGAAGTGGAGTGGAGTGGGGTGGAGAGGATTGGAGAGGACTGTACTGCAGTGAAAAGGAGTGGAGTGGAGTGGGGTGGAGTGGAGTGGAGTGGAGTGGAGTGGAGTGGAGTGGAGTGGAGTGGAGTGGAGTGGAGTGGAGTGGAGTGGAGTGGAGTGGAGTGGTGTGGAGTGGAGTGGAGTACAGTGGAGCCTTGAGGAGTAGAGTGGAGAGGAGCCTAGAAAAGTGGAGTGGAGTGGATTGGAGTGGAGTGGAGTTGTGTGGAGTGGAGTGGAGTGGAGTGGCGTGGAGTACAGTGGAGTACAGTGGAGCCTTGCGGAGTGGAGTGGAGAGGAGAGGAGTGGAATGAAGTAGAGTATGATGGAGTGGAGTGGAGTGGAGCATTGCAGAGTGGAGCGGACTGGAGTGGAGTGGAGTGGAATGAAGTAGAGTATAATGGAGTTGAGTGGAGTGGAGTGCAGAGGAGTGGAGTTAAATGAAGTGGAGTGGAGTGGGGTGGAGAGGATTGGAGAGGACTGTACTGCAGTGAAAAGGAGTGGAGTGGAGTGGGGTGGAGTGGAGTGGAGTGGAGTGGAGTGGAGTGGAGTGGAGTGGAGTGGAGTGGAGTGGAGTGGAGTGGAGTGGAGTGGAGTGGAGTGGAGTGGAGTGGTGTGGAGTGGATTGGAGTAGAGTGGAGTACAGTGGAGCCTTGAGGAGTGGAGTGGAGAGGAGCCTAGAAAAGAGGAGTGGAGTGGAGTGGAGTGGAGTGGAGTGGAGTGGAGTGGAGTGGAGTGGAGTGGAGTGGAGTGGAGTGGAGTGGAGCATTGCGGAGTTGAGCGGAGTGGAGTGGAGAGGAGAGGAGTGGAATGAAGTAGAGTATAAGTGAGTGGAGTGGAGTGGAGTGGAGTGGAGTGGAGTGGAGTGCAGTGGAGTGGAGTGGAGTGGAGTGGAGTGGAGTGGAGTGGAGTGGAGTGGAGTGGAGTGGAGTGGAGTGGAGTGGAGTGGAGTGGAGTAGAGTGGAGTAGAGTGGAGTACAGTGGAGCCTTGAGGAGTAGAGTGGAGAGGAGCCTAGAAAAGTGGAGTGGAGTGGATTGGAGTGGAGTGGAGTGGAGTGGAGTGGAGTGGAGTGGAGTACAGTGGAGTACAGAGGAGTACAGTGGAGCCTTGCGGAGTGGAGTGGAGAGGAGAGGAGTGGAATGAAGTAGAGTATGATGGAGTGGAGTGGAGTGGAGCATTGCGGAGTGGAGCGGACTGGAGTGGAGTGGAGTGGAATGAAGTAGAGTATAATGGAGTGGAGTGGAGTGGAGTGCAGAGGAGTGGAGTTAAATGAAGTGGAGTGGAGTGGGGTGGAGTGGATTGGAGAGGACTGTACTGCAGTGAAAAGGAGTGGAGTGGAGTGGAGTGGGGTGGAGTGGAGTGGAGTGGAGTGGAGTGGAGTGGAGTGGAGTGGAGTGGAGTGGAGTGGAGTGGAGTGGAGTGCAGTGGAGTGGAGTGGAATGGAGTGGAGTACAGTGGAGCCTTGCTGAATTGAGTGGAGAGGAGCCTAGAAAAGTGGAGTGGAGTGGAGTGGAGTGGAGTGGAGTGGAGTGGAGTGGAGTGGAGTGGAGTGGAGTGGAGTGGAGTGGAGTGGAGCATTGCGGAGTTGAGCGGAATGGAGTGGAGAGGAGAGGAGTGGAAAGAAGTAGAGTATAAGTGAGTGGAGTGGAGTGGAGTGGAGTGGAGTGCAGTGGAGTGGAGTGGAGTGGAGTGGAGTGGAGTGGAGTGGAGTGGAGTGGAGTGGAGTGGAGTGGTGTGGAGTGGAGTGGAGTAGATTGGAGTACAGTGGAGCCTTGAGGAGTAGAGTGGAGAGGAGCCTAGAAAAGTGGAGTGGAGTGGATTGGAGTGGAGTGGAGTGGAGTGGAGTGGAGTGGAGTGGAGTGGAGTGGAGTGGAGTGGAGTGGAGTACAGTGGAGTACAGTGGAGCCTTGCGGAGTGGAGTGGAGAGGAGAGGAGTGGAATGAAGTAGAGTATGATGGAGTGGAGTGGAGTGGAGCATTGCGGAGTGGAGCGGAGTGGAGTGGAGTGGAGTGGAATGAAGTAGAGTATAATGGAGTGGAGTGGAGTGGAGTGCAGAGGAGTGGAGTTAAATGAAGTGGAGTGGAGTGGAGTGGAGTAGAGTGGAGTGGAGTGGAGTGGAGTGAAGTGGAGTGGAGTGGAGTGGAACCTTGCTGAGTTGCGTGGAGAGGAGCCTAAAAAATTTGAGTTGAGTGGAATGGAGTGGAGTGAAGTGGAGTGGAGTGGAGCATTGCGGAGTTGAGCGGAGTGGAGTGAAGAGGAGAGGAGTGGAATGAAATAGAGTATAAGTGAGTGGAGAGGAGTGGAGTGGAGTGGAGTGGAGTGGAGTGGAGTGGAGTGGAGTGGAGTGGAGTGGAGTGGAGTGGAGTGGAGTGGAGTGGAGTGGAGTGGTGTGGAGTGGAATGGAGATGAGTGGAGTACAGTGGAGCCTTGAGGAGTGGAGTGGAGAGGATCCTAGAAAAGTGGAGTGGAGTGGAGTGGAGTGGAGTGGAGTGGAGTACAGTGGAGTACAGTGGAGCCTTGCGGAGTGGAGTGGAGAGGAGAGGAGTGGAATGAAGTAGAGTATGATGAAGTGAAGTGGAGTGGAGCATTGCGGAGTGGAGCGGACTGGAGTGGAGAGGAGTGGAATGAAGTAGAGTATAATGGAGTGGAGTGGAGTGGAGTTCAGAGGAGTGGAGTTAAATGAAGTGGAGTGGAGTGGAGTGGAGTGGAGTGGAGTGGAGTGGAGTGGAGTGGAGTGGAGTGGAGTGGAGTGGAGTGGAGTGGAGTGGAGTGGAGAGGAGAGGAGTGGAATGAAGTAGAGTATAAGTGAGTGGAGTGGAGTGGAGTGGAGTGGAGTGGAGTGGAGTGGAGTGGAGTGGAGTGGAGTGGAGTGGAGTGGAGTGGAGTGGAGTACAGTGGAGCCTTGGTGAGTTGAGTGGAGAGGAGCCTAGAAAAGTGGAGTTGAGTGGAGTGGAGTCGAGTGGAATGGAGTGGAGTGGATTGGAGTGGAGTGCAGTTGAGTGCAGTGGAGTGGAGTGGAGTGGAGTGGAGTGGAGTGGAGTGGAGTGGAGTGGAGTGGAGTGGAGTGGAGTGGAGTGGAGTTGAGTGGAGTGGAGTGGAGTGGAGTGGAGTGGAGTGGAGAGGAGAGGAGTGGAATGAAGTAGAGTATAAGTGAGTGGAGTGGAGTGGAGTGGAGTGGAGTGGAGTGGAGTGGAGTGGAGTGGAATGAAGTTGAGTATAATAAAGTGGAGTGGAGTGGAGTGGAGTGGAGTGGAGTACAGTGGAGCCTTGCTGAATTGAGTGGAGAGGAGCCTAGAAAAGTGGAGTTGAGTGGAGTGGAGTGGAGTGGAGTGAAGTGGAGTGGAGTGGAGTGGAGTGGAGTGGAGTGGAGTGGAGTGGAGTGGAGTGGAGTGGAGTGGAGTGGAGGGAGTGGAGTGGAGTGGAGTTGAGTGGAGCATTGCGGAGTTGAGCGGAGTGGAGCATTGCGGAGTTGAGCGGAGTGGAGTGGAGAGGAGAGGAGTGGAATGAAGTAGAGTATAAGTGAGTGGAGTGGAGTGGAGTGGAGTGGAGTGGAGTGGAGTGGAGTGGAGTGGAGTGGAGTGGAGTGGAGTGGAGTGGAGTGGAGCATTGCGGAGTTGAGCGGAATGGAGTGGAGAGGAGAGGAGTGGAAAGAAGTAGAGTATAAGTGAGTGGAGTGGAGTGGAGTGGAGTGGAGTGGAGTGGAGTGGAGTGGAGTGGAGTGGAGTAGAGTGGTGTGGAGTGGAGTGGAGTAGAGTGGAGTACAGTGGAGCCTTGAGGAGTAGAGTGGAGAGGAGCCTAGAAAAGTGGAGTGGAGTGGATTGGAGTGGATTGGAGTGGAGTGGAGTGGAGTGGAGTGGAGTGGAGTGGAGTGGAGTGGAGTACAGTGGAGTACAGTGGAGCCTTGCGGAGTGGAGTGGAGAGGAGAGGAGTGGAATGAAGTAGAGTATGATGGAGTGGAGTGGAGTGGAGCATTGCGGAGTGGAGCGGAGTGGAGTGGAGTGGAGTGGAATGAAGTAGAGTATAATGGAGTGGAGTGGAGTGGAGTGCAGAGGAGTGGAGTTAAATGAAGTGGAGTGGAGTGGAGTGGAGTAGAGTGGAGTGGAGTGGAGTGGAGTGAAGTGGAGTGGAGTGGAGTGGAACCTTGCTGAGTTGAGTGGAGAGGAGCCTAAAAAAGTTGAGTTGAGTGGAATGGAGTGGAGTGAAGTGGAGTGGAGTGGAGCATTGCGGAGTTGAGCGGAGTGGAGTGAAGAGGAGAGGAGTGGAATGAAATAGAGTATAAGTGAGTGGAGAGGAGTGGAGTGGAGTGGAGAGGAGTGGAGTGGAGTGCAGTGGAGTGGAGTGGAGTGGAGTGGAGTGGAGTGGAGTGGAGTGGTGTGGAGTGGAATGGAGATGAGTGGAGTACAGTGGAGCCTTGAGGAGTGGAGTGGAGAGGATCCTAGAAAAGTGGAGTGGAGTGGAGTGGAGTGGAGTGGAGTGGAGTACAGTGGAGCCTTGCGGAGTGGAGTGGAGAGGAGAGGAGTGGAATGAAGTAGAGTATGATGAAGTGAAGTGGAGTGGAGCATTGCGGAGTGGAGCGGACTGGAGTGGAGAGGAGTGGAATGAAGTAGAGTATAATGGAGTGGAGTGGAGTGGAGTGCAGAGGAGTGGAGTTAAATGAAGTGGAGTGGAGTGGAGTGGAGTGGAGTGGAGTGGAGTGGAGTGGAGTGGAGTGGAGTGGAGTGGAGTGGAGTGGAGTGGAGAGGAGAGGAGTGGAATGAAGTAGAGTATAAGTGAGTGGAGTGGAGTGGAGTGGAGTGGAGTGGAGTGGAGTGGAGTGGAGTGGAGTGGAGTGGAGTGGAGTGGAGTGGAGTGGAGTGGAGTACAGTGGAGCCTTGGTGAGTTGAGTGGAGAGGAGCCTAGAAAAGTGGAGTTGAGTGGAGTGGAGTCGAGTGGAATGGAGTGGAGTGGATTGGAGTGGAGTGCAGTGGAGTGGAGTGGAGTGGAGTGGAGTGGAGTGGAGTGGAGTGGAGTGGAGTGGAGTGGAGTGGAGTGGAGTGGAGTGGAGTGGAGTGGAGTGGAGTGGAGTGGAGAGGAGAGGAGTGGAATGAAGTAGAGTATAAGTGAGTGGAGTGGAGTGGAGTGGAGTGGAGTGGAGTGGAGTGGAGTGGAGTGGAGTGGAATGAAGTTGAGTATAATAAAGTGGAGTGGAGTGGAGTGGAGTGGAGTGGAGTGGAGTGGAGTGGAGTGGAGTGGAGTGGAGTGGAGTGGAGTGGAGTACAGTGGAGCCTTGCTGAATTGAGTGGAGAGGAGCCTAGAAAAGTGGAGTTGAGTGGAGTGGAGTGGAGTGGAGTGAAGTGGAGTGGAGTGGAGTGGAGTGGAGTGGAGTGGAGTGGAGTGGAGTGGAGTGGAGTGGAGTGGAGTGGAGTGGAGTGGAGTGGAGTTGAGTGGAGCATTGCGGAGTTGAGCGGAGTGGAGCATTGCGGAGTTGAGCGGAGTGGAGTGGAGAGGAGAGGAGTGGAATGAAGTAGAGTATAAGTGAGTGGAGTGGAGTGGAGTGGAGTGGAGTGGAGTGGAGTGGAGTGGAGTGGAGTGGAGTGGAGTGGAGTGGAGTGGAGTGGAGCATTGCGGAGTTGAGCGGAATGGAGTGGAGAGGAGAGGAGTGGAAAGAAGTAGAGTATAAGTGAGTGGAGTGGAGTGGAGTGGAGTGGAGTGCAGTGGAGTGGAGTGGAGTGGAGTGGAGTGCAGTGGAGTGGAGTGGAGTGGAGTGGAGTGGAGTGGAGTGGTGTGGAGTGGAGTGGAGTAGAGTGGAGTACAGTGGAGCCTTGAGGAGTAGAGTGGAGAGGAGCCTAGAAAAGTGGAGTGGAGTGGATTGGAGTGGAGTGGAGTGGAGTGGAGTGGAGTGGAGTGGAGTGGAGTGGAGTGGAGTACAGTGGAGTACAGTGGAGCCTTGCGGAGTGGAGTGGAGAGGAGAGGAGTGGAATGAAGTAGAGTATGATGGAGTGGAGTGGAGTGGAGCATTGCGGAGTGGAGCGGAGTGGAGTGGAGTGGAGTGGAATGAAGTAGAGTATAATGGAGTGGAGTGGAGTGGAGTGCAGAGGAGTGGAGTTAAATGAAGTGGAGTGGAGTGGAGTGGAGTGGAGTAGAGTGGAGTGGAGTGGAGTGGAGTGAAGTGGAGTGGAGTGGAGTGGAACCTTGCTGAGTTGAGTGGAGAGGAGCCTAAAAAAGTTGAGTTGAGTGGAATGGAGTGGAGTGAAGTGGAGTGGAGTGGAGCATTGCGGAGTTGAGCGGAGTGGAGTGAAGAGGAGAGGAGTGGAATGAAATAGAGTATAAGTGAGTGGAGAGGAGTGGAGTGGAGTGGAGTGGAGTGGAGTGGAGTGGAGTGGAGTGGAGTGGAGTGGAGTGGAGTGGAGTGGAGTGGAGTGGAGTGGAGTGGAGTGGAGGGAGTGGAGTGGAGTGGAGTTGAGTGGAGCATTGCGGAGTTGAGCGGAGTGGAGCATTGCGGAGTTGAGCGGAGTGGAGTGGAGAGGAGAGGAGTGGAATGAAGTTGAGTATAAGTGAGTGGAGTGGAGTGGAGTGGAGTGGAGTGGAGTGGAGTGGAGTGGAGTGGAGTGGAGTGGAGTGGAGTGGAGTGGAGTGGAGTGGAGTGGAGTGGAGCATTGCGGAGTTGAGCGGAATGGAGTGGAGAGGAGAGCAGTGGAAAGAAGTAGAGTATAAGTGAGTGGAGTGGAGTGGAGTGGAGTGGAGTGCAGTGGAGTGGAGTGGAGTGGAGTGCAGTGGAGTGGAGTGGAGTGGAGTGGAGTGGAGTGGAGTGGAGTGGAGTGGAGTAGAGTGGAGTACAGTGGAGCCTTGAGGAGTAGAGTGGAGAGGAGCCTAGAAAAGTGGAGTGGAGTGGATTGGAGTGGAGTGGAGTGGAGTGGAGTGGAGTGGAGTGGAGTGGAGTGGAGTGGAGTGGAGTGGAGTGGAGTACAGTGGAGTACAGTGGAGCCTTGCGGAGTGGAGTGGAGAGGAGAGGAGTGGAATGAAGTAGAGTATGATGGAGTGGAGTGGAGTGGAGCATTGCGGAGTGGAGCGGAGTGGAGTGGAGTGGAGTGGAATGAAGTAGAGTATAATGGAGTGGAGTGGAGTGGAGTGCAGAGGAGTGGAGTTAAATGAAGTGGAGTGGAGTGGAGTGGAGTAGAGTGGAGTGGAGTGGAGTGGAGTGAAGTGGAGTGGAGTGGAGTGGAACCTTGCTGAGTTGAGTGGAGAGGAGCCTAAAAAAGTTGAGTTGAGTGGAATGGAGTGGAGTGAAGTGGAGTGGAGTGGAGCATTGCGGAGTTGAGCGGAGTGGAGTGAAGAGGAGAGGAGTGGAATGAAATAGAGTATAAGTGAGTGGAGAGGAGTGGAGTGGAGTGGAGTGGAGTGGAGTGGAGTGCAGTGGAGTGCAGTGGAGTGGAGTGGAGTGGAGTGGAGTGGAGTGGAGTGGAGTGGAGTGGAGTGGTGTGGAGTGGAATGGAGATGAGTGGAGTACAGTGGAGCCTTGAGGAGTGGAGTGGAGAGGATCCTAGAAAAGTGGAGTGGAGTGGAGTGGAGTGGAGTGGAGTGGAGTACAGTGGAGCCTTGCGGAGTGGAGTGGAGAGGAGAGGAGTGGAATGAAGTAGAGTATGAAGAAGTGAAGTGGAGTGGAGCATTGCGGAGTGGAGCGGACTGGAGTGGAGAGGAGTGGAATGAAGTAGAGTATAATGGAGTGGAGTGGAGTGGAGTGCAGAGGAGTGGAGTTAAATGAAGTGGAGTGGAGTGGAGTGGAGTGGAGTGGAGTGGAGTGGAGTGGAGTGGAGTGGAGTGGAGTGGAGTGGAGTGGAGTGGAGAGGAGAGGAGTGGAATGAAGTAGAGTATAAGTGAGTGGAGTGGAGTGGAGTGGAGTGGAGTGGAGTGGAGTGGAGTGGAGTGGAGTGGAGTGGAGTGGAGTGGAGTGGAGTGGAGTACAGTGGAGCCTTGGTGAGTTGGGTGGAGAGGAGCCTAGAAAAGTGGAGTTGAGTGGAGTGGAGTCGAGTGGAATGGAGTGGAGTGGATTGGAGTGGAGTGCAGTGGAGTGGAGTGGAGTGGAGTGGAGTGGAGTGGAGTGGAGTGGAGTGGAGTGGAGTGGAGTGGAGTGGAGTGGAGTGGAGAGGAGAGGAGTGGAATGAAGTAGAGTATAAGTGAGTGGAGTGGAGTGGAGTGGAGTGGAGTGGAGTGGAGTGGAGTGGAGTGGAGTGGAGTGGAGTGGAATGAAGTTGAGTATAATAAAGTGGAGTGGAGTGGAGTGGAGTGGAGTGGAGTGGAGTGGAGTGGAGTGGAGTGGAGTGGAGTGGAGTGGAGTGGAGTGGAGTACAGTGGAGCCTTGCTGAATTGAGTGGAGAGGAGCCTAGAAAAGTGGAGTTGAGTGGAGTGGAGTGGAGTGGAGTGGAGTGGAGTGGAGTGGAGTGGAGTGGAGTGGAGTGGAGTGGAGTTGAGTGGAGCATTGCGGAGTTGAGCGGAGTGGAGCATTGCGGAGTTGAGCGGAGTGGAGTGGAGAGGAGAGGAGTGGAATGAAGTAGAGTATAAGTGAGTGGAGTGGAGTGGAGTGGAGTGGAGTGGAGTGGAGTGGAGTGGAGTGGAGTGGAGTGGAGTGGAGTGGAGTGGAGTGGAGTGGAGTGGAGTGGAGTGGAGTGGAGTGGAGCATTGCGGAGTTGAGCGGAATGGAGTGGAGAGGAGAGGAGTGGAAAGAAGTAGAGTATAAGTGAGTGGAGTGGAGTGGAGTGGAGTGGAGTGGAGTGCAGTGGAGTGGAGTGGAGTGGAGTGGAGTGGAGTGGATTGGAGTGGAGTGGAGTGGAGTGGAGTGGAGTGGAGTGGAGTGGAGTGGAGTGGAGTGGAGTGGTGTGGAGTGGAGTGGAGTAGAGTGGAGTACAGTGGAGCCTTGAGGAGTAGAGTGGAGAGGAGCCTAGAAAAGTGGAGTGGAGTGGATTGGAGTGGAGTGGAGTGGAGTGGAGTGGAGTGGAGTGGAGTGGAGTGGAGTGGAGTGGAGTACAGTGGAGTACAGTGGAGCCTTGCGGAGTGGAGTGGAGAGGAGAGGAGTGGAATGAAGTAGAGTATGATGGAGTGGAGTGGAGTGGAGCATTGCGGAGTGGAGCGGAGTGGAGTGGAGTGGAGTGGAATGAAGTAGAGTATAATGGAGTGGAGTGGAGTGGAGTGCAGAGGAGTGGAGTTAAATGAAGTGGAGTGGAGTGGAGTGGAGTAGAGTGGAGTGGAGTGGAGTGGAGTGAAGTGGAGTGGAGTGGAGTGGAACCTTGCTGAGTTGAGTGGAGAGGAGCCTAAAAAAGTTGAGTTGAGTGGAATGGAGTGGAGTGAAGTGGAGTGGAGTGGAGCATTGCGGAGTTGAGCGGAGTGGAGTGAAGAGGAGAGGAGTGGAATGAAATAGAGTATAAGTGAGTGGAGAGGAGTGGAGTGGAGTGGAGTGGAGTGGAGTGGAGTGGAGTGGAGTGGAGTGGAGTGGAGTGGAGTGGAGTGGTGTGGAGTGGAATGGAGATGAGTGGAGTACAGTGGAGCCTTGAGGAGTGGAGTGGAGAGGATCCTAGAAAAGTGGAGTGGAGTGGAGTGGAGTGGAGTGGAGTACAGTGGAGTACAGTGGAGCCTTGCGGAGTGGAGTGGAGAGGAGAGGAGTGGAATGAAGTAGAGTATGATGAAGTGAAGTGGAGTGGAGCATTGCGGAGTGGAGCGGACTGGAGTGGAGAGGAGTGGAATGAAGTAGAGTATAATGGAGTGGAGTGGAGTGGAGTGCAGAGGAGTGGAGTTAAATGAAGTGGAGTGGAGTGGAGTGGAGTGGAGTGGAGTGGAGTGGAGTGGAGTGGAGTGGAGTGGAGTGGAGTGGAGTGGAGTGGAGTGGAGTGGAGTGGAGTGGAGTGGAGTGGAGAGGATAGGAGTGGAATGAAGTAGAGTATAAGTGAGTGGAGTGGAGTGGAGTGGAGTGGAGTGGAGTGGAGTGGAGTGGAGTGGAGTGGAGTGGAGTGGAGTGGAGTGGAGTACAGTGGAGCCTTGGTGAGTTGAGTGGAGAGGAGCCTAGAAAAGTGGAGTTGAGTGGAGTGGAGTTGAGTGGAATGGAGTGGAGTGGATTGGAGTGGAGTGCAGTTGCGTGCAGTGGAGTGGAGTGGAGTGGAGTGGAGTGGAGTGGAGTGGAGTGGAGTGGAGTGGAGTGGAGTGGAGTGGAGTGGAGTGGAGAGGAGAGGAGTGGAATGAAGTAGAGTATAAGTGAGTGGAGTGGAGTGGAGTGGAGTGGAGTGGAGTGGAGTGGAGTGGAGTGGAGTGGAATGAAGTTGAGTATAATAAAGTGGAGTGGAGTGGAGTGGAGTGGAGTGGAGTGGAGTGGAGTGGAGTGGAGTGGAGTGGAGTGGAGTACAGTGGAGCCTTGCTGAATTGAGTGGAGAGGAGCCTAGAAAAGTGGAGTTGAGTGGAGTGGAGTGGAGTGGAGTGGAGTGGAGTGAAGTGGAGTGGAGTGGAGTGGAGTGGAGTGGAGTGAAGTGGAGTGGAGTGGAGTGGAGTGGAGTGGAGTGGAGGGAGTGGAGTGGAGTGGAGTTGAGTGGAACATTGCGGAGTTGAGCGGAGTGGAGCATTGCGGAGTTGAGCGGAGTGGAGTGGAGAGGAGAGGAGTGGAATGAAGTAGAGTATAAGTGAGTGGAGTGGAGTGGAGTGGAGTGGAGTGGAGTGGAGTGGAGTGGAGTGGAGTGGAGTGGAGTGGAGTGGAGTGGAGTGGAGCCTTGCTGAGTTGAGTGGAGAGGAGCCTAGAAAAGTGGAGTGGAGTGGAGTGGACTGGAGTGGAGTGGAGTAGAGTGGAGTGGAGTGGAGTGGAGTGGAGTGGAGCATTGCGGAGTTGAGCGGAGTGGAGTGGAGAGGAGAGGAGTGGAATGAAGTAGAGTATAAGTGAGTGGAGTGGAGTGGACTGGACTCGAGTGGAGTGGAGTGGAGTGGAGTGGTGTGGAGTGGAGTAGAGTGGAGTACAGTGGAGCCTTGAGGAGTGGAGTGGAGAGGAGCCTAGAAAAGTGGAGTTGAGTGGAATGGAGTGGAGTGGAGTGGAGTGGAGTGGAGTGGAGTGGAGTGGAGTGGAGTGGAGTGGAGTGGAGTGGAGTGGAGTGGAGTGGAGTGGAGTGGAGTACAGTGGAGTACAGTGGAGCCTTGCGGAGAGGAGTGGAGAGGAGAGGAGTGGAATGAAGTAGAGTATGATGGAGTGGAGTTGAGTGGAGCATTGCGGAGTGGAGCGGACTGGAGTGGAGTGGAGTGGAATGAAGTAGAGTACAATGGAGTGGAGTGGAGTGGAGTGGAGTGCAGAGGAGTGGAGTTAAATGAAGTGGAGTGGAGTGGGGTGGAGTGGATTGGAGAGGACTGTACTGCAGTGAAAAGGAGTGGAGTGGAGTGGAGTGGAGTGGAGTGGAGTGGAGTGGAGTGGAGTGGAGTGGAGCCTTGCTGAGTTGAGTGGAGAGGAGCCTAGAAAAGTGGAGTGGAGTGGAGTGGAGTGGAGTGGAGTAGAGTGGAGTGGAGTGGAGTGGAGTGGAGTGGAGTGGAGCATTGCGGAGTTGAGCGGAGTGGAGTGGAGAGGAGAGGAGTGGAATGAAGTAGAGTATAAGTGAGTGGAGTGGAGTGGAGTGGAGTCGAGTGGAGTGGAGTGGAGTGGTGTGGAGTGGAGTGGAGTAGAGTGGAGTACAGTGGAGCCTTGAGGAGTGGAGTGGAGAGGAGCCTAGAAAAGTGGAGTTGAGTGGAATGGAGTGGATTGGAGTGGAGTGGAGTGGAGTGGAGTGGAGTGGAGTGGAGTGGAGTGGAGTGGAGTGGAGTGGAGTGGAGTGGAGTAGAGTGGAGTACAGTGGAGCCTTGCCGAGTGGAGTGGAGTGGAGCCTAGAAAAGTGGAGTGGAGTGGAGTGGAGTGGAGTGGAGTGGAGTGGAGTGGAGTGGAGGAATGCGGAGTGGAGTGGAGTGGAGTGGAGTGGAGTGGAGTGGAGTGGAGTGGAGTGGAGTGCAGTGGAGTGGAGTGGAGTGGAGTGGAGTGGAGTGGAATGGAGTGGAGTACAGTGGAGCCTTGCTGAATTGAGTGGAGAGGAGCCTAGAAAATTGGAGTGGAGTGGAGTGGAGTGGAGTGGAGTGGAGTGGAGTGGAGTGGAGTGGAGTGGAGTGGAGTGGAGTGGAGTGGAGTGGAGTGGAGTGGAGCATTGCGGAGTTGAGCGGAGTGGAGTGGAGAGGAGAGGAGTGGAATGAAGTAGAGTATAAGTGAGTGGAGTGGAGTGCAGTGGAGTAGAGTGGAGTGGAGTGGAGTGGAGTGGAGTGGAGTGGAGTGGAGTGGAGTGGAGTGGAGTGGAGTGGAGTGGAGTGGAGTGGAGTGGAGTGGAGTAGAGTGGAGTACAGTGGAGCCTTGCCGAGTGGAGTGGAGTGGAGCCTAGAAAAGTGGAGTGGAGTGGAGTGGAGTGGAGTGGAGTGGAGTGGAGTGGAGTGGAGTGGAGTGGAGTGGAGTGGAGTGGAGTGGAGTGGAGTGGAGTGGAGTGGAGTGGAGTGGAGTGGAGTGGAGCATTGCGGAGTTGAGCGGAGTGGATTGGAGAGGAGAGGAGTGGAATGAAGTAGAGTATAAGTGAGTGGAGTGGAGTGGAGTGGAGTGGAGTGGAGTGGAGTGGAGTGGAGTGGAGTGCAGTGGAGTGGAGTGGAGTGGAGTGGAGTGGAGTGGAGTGCAGTGTAGTTGAGTGTAGTTGAGTGGAGTGGAGTGGAGTGGAGTGGAGTTGAGTGGAGTGGAGTGGAGTGGAGTGGAGTGGAGTGGAGTGGAGTGGAGTGGTGTGGAGTGGAGTGGAGCAGAGTGGAGTACAGTGGAGCCTTGAGGAGTAGAGTGGAGAGGAGCCTAGAAAAGTGGAGTGGAGTGGATTGGAGTGGAGTGGAGTGGTGTGGAGTGGAGTGGAGTGGAGTGGCGTGGAGTACAGTGGAGTACAGTGGAGCCTTGCGGAGTGGAGTGGAGAGGAGAGGAGTGGAATGAAGTAGAGTATGATGGAGTGGAGTGGAGTGGAGCATTGCAGAGTGGAGCGGACTGGAGTGGAGTGGAGTGGAATGAAGTAGAGTATAATGGAGTTGAGTGGAGTGGAGTGCAGAGGAGTGGAGTTAAATGAAGTGGAGTGGAGTGGGGTGGAGAGGATTGGAGAGGACTGTACTGCAGTGAAAAGGAGTGGAGTGGAGTGGGGTGGAGTGGAGTGGAGTGGAGTGGAGTGGAGTGGAGTGGAGTGGAGTGGTGTGGAGTGGATTGGAGTAGAGTGGAGTACAGTGGAGCCTTGAGGAGTGGAGTGGAGAGGAGCCTAGAAAAGAGGAGTGGAGTGGAGTGGAGTGGAGTGGAGTGGAGTGGAGTGGAGTGGAGTGGAGTGGAGTGGAGTGGAGTGGAGTGGAGTGGAGTGGAGTGGAGTGGAGTGGAGCATTGCGGAGTTGAGCGGAGTGGAGTGGAGAGGAGAGCAGTGGAATGAAGTAGAGTATAAGTGAGTGGAGTGGAGTGGAGTGGAGTGCAGTGGAGTGCAGTGGAGTGGAGTGGAGTGGAGTGGAGTGGAGTGGAGTGGAGTGGAGTGGAGTGGAGTGGAGTGGAGTGGAGTGGAGTGGAGTGGAGTGGAGTAGAGTGGAGTACAGTGGAGCCTTGAGGAGTAGAGTGGAGAGGAGCCTAGAAAAGTGGAGTGGAGTGGATTGGAGTGGAGTGGAGTGGAGTGGAGTGGAGTGGAGTGGAGTACAGTGGAGTACAGAGGAGTACAGTGGAGCCTTGCGGAGTGGAGTGGAGAGGAGAGGAGTGGAATGAAGTAGAGTATGATGGAGTGGAGTGGAGTGGAGCATTGCGGAGTGGAGCGGACTGGAGTGGAGTGGAGTGGAATGAAGTAGAGTATAATGGAGTGGAGTGGAGTGGAGTGCAGAGGAGTGGAGTTAAATGAAGTGGAGTGGAGTGGGGTGGAGTGGATTGGAGAGGACTGTACTGCAGTGAAAAGGAGTGGAGTGGAGTGGAGTGGGGTGGAGTGGAGTGGAGTGGAGTGGAGTGGAGCGGAGTGGAGTGGAGTGGAGTGGAGTGGAGTGGAGTGGAGTGGAGTGGAATGGAATGGAGTGGAGTACAGTGGAGGCTTGCTGAATTGAGTGGAGAGGAGCCTAGAAAAGTGGAGTGGAGTGGAGTGGAGTGGAGTGGAGTGGAGTGGAGTGGAGTGGAGTGGAGTGGAGTGGAGTGGAGCATTGCGGAGTTGAGCGGAATGGAGTGGAGAGGAGAGGAGTATAAAGAAGTAGAGTATAAGTGAGTGGAGAGGAGTGGAGTGGAGTGGAGTGGAGTGCAGTGGAGTGCAGTGGAGTGGAGTGGAGTGGAGTGGAGTGGAGTGGAGTGGAGTGGAGTGGAGTGGAGTGGAGTGGAGTGGAGTGGAGTGGTGTGGAGTGGAGTGGAGTAGAGTGGAGTACAGTGGAGCCTTGAGGAGTAGAGTGGAGAGGAGCCTAGAAAAGTGGAGTGGAGTGGATTGGAGTGGAGTGGAGTGGAGTGGAGTGGAGTGGAGTGGAGTACAGTGGAGTACAGTGGAGCCTTGCGGAGTGGAGTGGAGAGGAGAGGAGTGGAATGAAGTAGAGTATGATGGAGTGGAGTGGAGTGGAGCATTGCGGAGTGGAGCGGAGTGGAGTGGAGTGGAGTGGAATGAAGTAGAGTATAATGGAGTGGAGTGGAGTGGAGTGCAGAGGAGTGGAGTTAAATGAAGTGGAGTGGAGTGGAGTGGAGTAGAGTGGAGTGGAGTGGAGTGGAGTGAAGTGGAGTGGAGTGGAGTGGAACCTTGCTGAGTTGAGTGGAGAGGAGCCTAGAAAAGTTGAGTTGAGAGGAATGGAGTGGAGTGAAGAGGAGAGGAGTGGAATGAAATAGAGTATAAGTGAGTGGAGTGGAGTGGAGTGGAGTGGAGTGGAGTGGAGTGGAGTGGAGTGGAGTGGAGTGGAGTGGAGTGGTGTGGAGTGGAATGGAGATGAGTGGAGTACAGTGGAGCCTTGAGGAGTGGAGTGGAGAGGATCCTAGAAAAGTGGAGTGGAGTGGAGTGGAGTGGAGTGGAGTGGAGTGGAGTGGAGTACAGTGGAGTACAGTGGAGCCTTGCGGAGTGGAGTGGAGAGGAGAGGAGTGGAATGAAGTAGAGTATGATGAAGTGAAGTGGAGTGGAGCATTGCAGAGTGGAGCGGACTGGAGTGGAGAGGAGTGGAATGAAGTAGAGTATAATGGAGTGGAGTGGAGTGGAGTGGAGTGCAGAGGAGTGGAGTTAAATGAAGTGGAGTGGAGTGGAGTGGAGTGGAGTGGAGTGGAGTGGAGTGGAGTGGAGTGGAGTGGAGTGGAGTGGGGTGGAGTGGGGTGGAGTGGAGTGGAGTGGAGCGGAGCGGAGTGGAGTGGAGTGGAGTGGAGTGGAGTGGAGTGGAGTGGAGTGGAATGGAATGGAGTGGAGTACAGTGGAGGCTTGCTGAATTGAGTGGAGAGGAGCCTAGAAAAGTGGAGTGGAGTGGAGTGGAGTGGAGTGGAGTGGAGTGGAGTGGAGTGGAGTGGAGTGGAGTGGAGTGGAGCATTGCGGAGTTGAGCGGAATGGAGTGGAGAGGAGAGGAGTATAAAGAAGTAGAGTATAAGTGAGTGGAGTGGAGTGGAGTGGAGTGGAGTGGAGTGCAGTGGAGTGCAGTGGAGTGGAGTGGAGTGGAGTGGAGTGGAGTGGAGTGGAGTGGAGTGGAGTGGAGTGGTGTGGAGTGGAGTGGAGTAGAGTGGAGTACAGTGGAGCCTTGAGGAGTAGAGTGGAGAGGAGCCTAGAAAAGTGGAGTGGAGTGGATTGGAGTGGAGTGGAGTGGAGTGGAGTGGAGTGGAGTACAGTGGAGTACAGTGGAGCCTTGCGGAGTGGAGTGGAGAGGAGAGGAGTGGAATGAAGTAGAGTATGATGGAGTGGAGTGGAGTGGAGCATTGCGGAGTGGAGCGGAGTGGAGTGGAGTGGAGTGGAATGAAGTAGAGTATAATGGAGTGGAGTGGAGTGGAGTGCAGAGGAGTGGAGTTAAATGAAGTGGAGTGGAGTGGAGTGGAGTAGAGTGGAGTGGAGTGGAGTGGAGTGAAGTGGAGTGGAGTGGAGTGGAACCTTGCTGAGTTGAGTGGAGAGGAGCCTAGAAAAGTTGAGTTGAGTGGAATGGAGTGGAGTGAAGTGGAGTGGAGTGGAGCATTGCGGAGTTGAGCGGAGTGGAGTGAAGAGGAGAGGAGTGGAATGAAATAGAGTATAAGTGAGTGGAGTGGAGTGGAGTGGAGTGGAGTGGAGTGGAGTGGAGTGGAGTGGAGTGGAGTGGAGTGGAGTGGAGTGGAGTGGAGTGGAGTGGTGTGGAGTGGAATGGAGATGAGTGGAGTACAGTGGAGCCTTGAGGAGTGGAGTGGAGAGGATCCTAGAAAAGTGGAGTGGAGTGGAGTGGAGTGGAGTGGAGTGGAGTGGAGTACAGTGGAGTACAGTGGAGCCTTGCGGAGTGGAGTGGAGAGGAGAGGAGTGGAATGAAGTAGAGTATGATGAAGTGAAGTGGAGTGGAGCATTGCGGAGTGGAGCGGACTGGAGTGGAGATGAGTGGAATGAAGTAGAGTATAATGGAGTGGAGTGGAGTGGAGTGGAGTGCAGAGGAGTGGAGTTAAATGAAGTGGAGTGGAGTGGAGTGGAGTGGAGTGGAGTGGAGTGGAGTGGAGTGGAGTGGAGTGGAGTGGAGTGGAGAGGAGAGGAGTGGAATGAAGTAGAGTATAAGTGAGTGGAGTGGAGTGGAGTGGAGTGGAGTGGAGTGGAGTGGAGTGGAGTGGAGTGGAGTGGAGTGGAGTGGAGTGGAGTGGAGTGGAGTACAGTGGAGCCTTGGTGAGTTGAGTGGAGAGGAGCCTAGAAAAGTGGAGTTGAGTGGAGTGGAGTCGAGTGGAATGGAGTGGAGTGGATTGGAGTGGAGTGCAGTGGAGTGCAGTGGAGTGGAGTGGAGTGGAGTGGAGTGGAGTGGAGTGGAGTGGAGTGGAGTGGAGTGGAGTGGAGTGGAGTGGAGAGGAGAGGAGTGGAATGAAGTAGAGTATAAGTGAGTGGAGTGGAGTGGAGTGGAGTGGAGTGGAGTGGAGTGGAGTGGAGTGGAGTGGAGTGGAATGAAGTTGAGTATAATAAAGTGGAGTGGAGTGGAGTGGAGTGGAGTGGAGTGGAGTGGAGTGGAGTGGAGTACAGTGGAGCCTTGCTGAATTGAGTGGAGAGGAGCCTAGAAAAGTGGAGTTGAGTGGAGTGGAGTGGAGTGGAGTGGAGTGAAGTGGAGTGGAGTGGAGTGGAGTGGAGTGGAGTGGAGTGGAGTGGAGTGGAGTGGAGTGGAGTGGAGGGAGTGGAGTGGAGTGGAGTTGAGTGGAGCATTGCGGAGTGTAGCGGAGTGGAGCATTGCGGAGTTGAGCGGAGTGGAGTGGAGAGGAGAGGAGTGGAATGAAGTAGAGTATAAGTGAGTGGAGTGGAGTGGAGTGGAGTGGAGTGGAGTGGAGTGGAGTGGAGTGGAGTGGAGTGGAGTGGAGTGGAGTGGAGTGGAGCCTTGCTGAGTTGAGTGGAGAGGAGCCTAGAAAAGTGGAGTGGAGTGGAGTGGAGTGGAGTGGAGTGGAGTAGAGTGGAGTGGAGTGGAGTGGAGTGGAGTGGAGTGGAGTGGAGTGGAGTGGAGCATTGCGGAGTTGAGCGGAGTGGAGTGGAGAGGAGAGGAGTGGAATGAAGTAGAGTATAAGTGAGTGGAGTGGAGTGGAGTGGAGTGGAGTGGATTGGAGTGGAGTGGAGTGGAGTGGAGTGGAGTGGAGTGGAGTGGAGTGGTGTGGAGTGGAGTGGAGTAGAGTGGAGTACAGTGGAGCCTTGAGGAGTGGAGTGGAGAGGAGCCTAGAAAAGTGGAGTTGAGTGGAATGGAGTGGAGTGGAGTGGAGTGGAGTGGAGTGGAGTGGAGTGGAGTGGAGTGGAGTGGAGTGGAGTAGAGTGGAGTACAGTGGAGCCTTGCCGAGTGGAGTGGAGTGGAGCCTAGAAAAGTGGAGTGGAGTGGAGTGGAGTGGAGTGGAGTGGAGTGGAGTGGAGTGGAGTGGAGTGGAGTGGAGTGGAGTGGAGTGGAGTGGAGGAATGCGGAGTGGAGTGGAGTGGAGTGGAGTGGAGTGGAGTGGAGTGGAGTGGAGAGGAGTGGAGTGGAGTGGAGTGGAGTGGAGTGGAGTGGAGTGGAGTGGAGTGGAGTGGAGTGGAGTGGAGTACAGTGGAGTACAGTGGAGCCTTGCGGAGTGGAGTGGAGAGGAGAGGAGTGGAATGAAGTAGAGTATGATGGAGTGGAGTGGAGTGGAGCATTGCGGAGTGGAGTGGAGTGGAATGAAGTAGAGTATAATGGAGTGGAGTGGAGTGGAGTGGAGTGCAGAGGAGTGGAGTTAAATGAAGTGGAGTGGAGTGGGGTGGAGTGGATTGGAGAGGACTGTACTGCAGTGAAAAGGAGTGGAGTGGAGTGGGGTGGAGTGGAGTGGAGTGGAGTGGAGTGGAGTGGAGTGGAGTGGAGTGGAGTGGAGTGGAGTGGAGTGGAGTGGAGCATTGCGGAGTTGAGCGGAGTGGAGTGGAGTGGAGTGGAGTGGAGTGGAGTGGAGTGGAGCATTGCGGAGTTGAGCGGAGTGGAGTGGAGAGGAGAGGAGTGGAATGAAGTAGAGTATAAGTGAGTGGAGTGGAGTGGAGTGGAGTGCAGTGGAGTGGAGTGGAGTGGAGTGGAGTGGAGTGGAGTGGAGTGGAGTGGAGTGGAGTGGAGTGGAGTGGAGTGGAGTGGAGTGGAGTGGAGTGGAGTAGAGTGGAGTACAGTGGAGCCTTGAGGAGTGGAGTGGAGAGGAGCCTAGAAAAGTGGAGTGGAGTGGAGTGGATTGGAGTGGAGTGGAGTGGAGTGGAGTGGAGTGGAGTGGAGTGGAGTGGAGTGGAGTGGAGTACAGTGGAGTACAGTGGAGTACAGTGGAGTACAGTGGAGCCTTGCGGAGTGGAGTGGAGTGGAGAGGAGAGGAGTGGAAAGAAGTAGAGTATGATGGAGTGGAGTGGAGTGGAGCATTGTGGAGTGGAGCGGACTGGAGTGGAGTGGAGTGGAATGAAGTAGAGTATAATGGAGTGGAGTGGAATGGAGTGCAGAGGAGTGGAGTTAAATGAAGTGGAGTGGAGTGGGGTGGAGTGGATTGGAGAGGACTGTACTGCAGTGAAAAGGAGTGGAGTGGAGTGGAGTGGAGTGGAGTGGAGTGGAGTGGAGTGGAGTGGAGTGGAGTGGAGTGGAGTGGAGTGGAGTGGAGTGGAGTGGAGTGGATTGGAGTGGAGCCTTGCTGAGTTGAGTGGAGAGGAGCCTAGAAAAGTTGAGTTGAGTGGAATGGAGTGGAGTGGAGTGGAGTGAAGTGGAGAAGAGTGGAGCATTGCGGAGTTGAGCGGAGTGGAGTGAAGAGGAGAGGAGTGGAATGAAATAGAGTATAAGTGAGTGGAGTGGAGTGGAGTGGAGTGGAGTGGAGTGGAGTGGAGTGGAGTGGAGTGGAGTGGAGTGGAGTGGAGTGGAGTGGAGTGGAATGAAGTTGAGTATAATAAAGTGGAGTGGAGTGGAGTGGAGTGGAGTGGAGTGGAGTGGAGTGGAGTGGAGTGGAGTGGAGTGGAGTGGAGTGGAGTGGAGTGGAGTACAGTGGAGCCTTGCTGAATTGAGTGGAGAGGAGCCTAGAAAAGTGGAGTTGAGTGGAGTGGAGTGGAGTGGAGTGGAGTGAAGTGGAGTGGAGTGGAGTGGAATGGAGTGGAGTGGAGTGGAGTGGAGTGGAGTGGAGTGGAGTGGAGTGGAGTGGAGTGGAGTGGAGTGGAGTGGAGTGGAGGGAGTGGAGTGGAGTGGAGTTGAGTGGAGCATTGCGGAGTGTAGCGGAGTGGAGCATTGCGGAGTTGAGCGGAGTGGAGTGGAGAGGAGAGGAGTGGAATGAAGTAGAGTATAAGTGAGTGGAGTGGAGTGGAGTGGAGTGGAGTGGAGTGGAGTGGAGTGGAGTGGAGTGGAGTGGAGTGGAGTGGAGCCTTGCTGAGTTGAGTGGAGAGGAGCCTAGAAAAGTGGAGTGGAGTGGAGTGGAGTGGAGTGGAGTGGAGTAGAGTGGAGTGGAGTGGAGTGGAGTGGAGTGGAGCATTGCGGAGTTGAGCGGAGTGGAGTGGAGAGGAGAGGAGTGGAATGAAGTAGAGTATAAGTGAGTGGAGTGGAGTGGAGTGGAGTGGAGTGGATTGGAGTGGAGTGGAGTGGAGTGGAGTGGAGTGGAGTGGAGTGGAGTGGTGTGGAGTGGAGTGGAGTAGAGTGGAGTACAGTGGAGCCTTGAGGAGTGGAGTGGAGAGGAGCCTAGAAAAGTGGAGTTGAGTGGAATGGAGTGGAGTGGAGTGGAGTGGAGTGGAGTGGAGTGGAGTGGAGTGGAGTGGAGTGGAGTGGAGTGGAGTGGAGTGGAGTGGAGTGGAGCCTTGCTGAGTTGAGTGGAGAGGAGCCTAGAAAAGTTGAGTTGAGTGGAATGGAGTGGAGTGGAGTGGAGTGAAGTGGAGTAGAGTGGAGCATTGCGGAGTTGAGCGGAGTGGAGTGAAGAGGAGAGGAGTGGAATGAAATAGAGTATAAGTGAGTGGAGTGGAGTGGAGTGGAGTGGAGTGGAGTGGAGTGGAGTGGAGTGGAGTAGAGGGAGTGGAGTGGAGTGGAGTTGAGTTGAGCATTACGGAGTTGAGCGGAGTGGAGTGGAGAGGAGAGGAGTGGAATGAAGTAGAGTATAAGTGAGTGGAGTGGAGTGGAGTGGAGTGGAGTGGAGCGGAGTGGAGTGGAGTGGAGTGGAGTGTAGTGGAGTGGAGTTGAGCGGAGTGGAGTGGAGAGGAGAGGAGTGGAATGAAGTAGAGTATAAGTGAGTGGAGTGGAGTGGAGTAGAGTGGAGTGTAGTGGAGTGGAGTGGAGTGGAGTGGAGTGGAGTGGAGTGGAGTGGAGCCTTGCTGAGTTGAGTGGAGAGGAGCCTAGAAAAGTGGAGTTGAGTGGAGTGGAGTGGAGTGGAGTGGAGTGGAGTGGAGTGTTGTGGAGTGGAGTTGAAGGGAGTGGAGTGGAGCATTGCGGAGTTGAGCGGAGTAGAGTGGAGAGGAGAGGAGTGGAATGATGTAGAGTATAAGTGAGTGGAGTGGAGTGGAGTGGAGTGGAGTCGAGTGGAGTGGAGTGGAGTGGTGTGGAGTGGAGTGGAGTAGAGTGGAGTACAGTGGAGCCTTGAGGAGTGGAGTGGAGAGGAGCCTAGAAAAGTGGAGTTGAGTGGAGTGGAGTGGAGTGGAGTGGAGTGGAGTGGAGTGGAGTGGAGTGGAGTGGAGTGGAGTGGAGTGGAGTGGAGTGGAGTGGTGTGGAGTGGAGTGGAGTAGAGTGGAGTACAGCGGAGCCTTGCCGAGTGGAGTGGAGTGGAGCCTAGAAAAGTGGAGTGGAGTGGAGTGGAGTGGAGTGGAGTGGAGTGGAGTGGAGTGGAGTGGACTGGAGTGGAGTTGAGTGGAGGAATGCGGAGTGGAGTGGAGTGGAGTGGAGTGGAGTGGAGTGGAGTGGAGTGGAGTGGAGTGGAGTGGAGTGGAGTGGAGTGGAATGGAGTGGAGTACAGTGGAGCCTTGCTGAATTGAGTGGAGAGGAGCCTAGAAAAGTGGAGTGGAGTGGAGTGGAGTGGAGTGGAGTGGAGTGGAGTGGAGTGGAGTGGAGTGGAGTGGAGTGGAGTGGTGTGGAGTGGAGTGGAGAAGAGTGGAGTACAGTGGAGCCTTGAGGAGTGGAGTGGAGATGAGCCTAGAAAAGTGGAGTGGAGTGGATTGGAGTGGAGTGGAGTGGAGTGGAGTGGAGTGGAGTGGAGTGGAGTGGAGTACAGTGGAGTACAGTGGAGCCTTGCGGAGTGGAGTGGAGAGGAGAGGAGTGGAATGAAGTAGAGTATGATGGAGTGGAGTGGAGTGGAGCATTGCGGAGTGGAGCGGACTGGAGTGGAGTGGAGTGGAATGAAGTAGAGTATAATGGAGTGGAGTGGAGTGGAGTGCAGAGGAGTGGAGTTAAATGAAGTGGAGTGGAGTGGGGTGGAGTGGATTGGAGAGGACTGTACTGCAGTGAAAAGGAGTGGGGTGGAGTGGAGTGGAGTGGAGTGGAGTGGAGTGGAGTGGAGTGGAGTGGAGTGGAGTGGAGTGGAGTGGTTTGGAGTGGAGTGGAGTACAGTGGAGTATAGTGGAGCCTTGAGGAGTGGAGTGGAGAGGAGCCTAGAAAAGAGGAGTGGAGTGGAGTGGAGTGGAGTGGAGTGGAGTGGAGTGGAGTGGAGTGGAGTGGAGTGGAGTGGAGTGGAGCCTTGCTGAGTTGAGTGGAGAGGAGCCTAGAAAAGTTGAGTTGAGTGGAATGGAGTGGAGTGGAGTGGAGTGAAGTGGAGTGAAGTGGAGTGGAGTGGAGCATTGCGGAGTTGAGCGGAGTGGAGTGAAGAGGAGTGGAATGAAATAGAGTATAAGTGAGTGGAGTGGAGTGGAGTGGAGTGGAGTGGAGTGGAGTGGAGTGGAGTGGAGTGGAGTTGAGTGGAGTGGAGTGGAGTGGAGTGGAGTGGAGTGGAGTGGAGTGGAGTGGAGTGGAGTGGAGGGAGTGGAGTGGAGTGGAGTTGAGTGGAGCATTGCGGAGTTGAGCGGAGTGGAGTGGAGAGGAGAGGAGTGGAATGAAGTAGAGTATAAGTGAGTGGAGTGGAGTGGAGTGGAGTGGAGTGGAGTGGAGTGGAGTGGAGTGGAGTGGAGTGGAGTGGAGTGGAGTGGAGTGAAGTGGAGTGGAGTAGAGTGGAGTTGAGCGGAGTGGAGTGGAGAGGAGAGGAGTGGAATGAAGTAGAGTATAAGTGAGTGGAGTGGAGTGGAGTAGAGTGGAGTGGAGTGGAGTGGAGTGGAGTGGAGTGGAGTGGAGTGGAGTGGAGTGGAGTGGAGTGGAGTGGAGCCTTGCTGAGTTGAGTGGAGAGGAGCCTAGAGAAGTGGAGTTGAGTGGAGTGGAGTGGAGTGGAGTGGAGTGGAGTGGAGTGGAGTGGAGTGGAGTGGAGCATTGCGGAGTTGAGCGGAGTGGAGTGGAGAGGAGAGGAGTGGAATGAAGTAGAGTATAAGTGAGTGGAGTGGAGTGGAGTGGAGTGGAGTGGAGTCGAGTGGAGTGGAGTGGAGAGGTGTGGAGTGGAGTGGAGTAGAGTGGAGTACAGTGGAGCCTTGAGGAGTGGATGTGGATAGGAGCCTAGAAAAGTGGAGTTGAGTGGAGTGGAGTGGAGTGGAGTGGAGTGGAGTGGAGTGGAGTGGAGTCGAGTGGAGTGGAGTGGAGTGGAGTTGAGTGGAGTGGAGTGGAGTTGAGTGGAGGAATGCGGAGTGGAGTGGAGTGGAGTGGAGAGGAGTGGAGTGGAGTGGAGTGGAGTGGAGTGGAGTGGAGCATTGCGGAGTTGAGCGGAGTGGAGTGGAGAGGAGAGGAGTGGAATGAAGTAGAGTATAAGTGAGTGGAGTGGAGTGGAGTGGAGTGGAGTGCAGTGGAGTGGAGTGGAGTGGAGTGGAGTGGAGTGGAGTGGAGTGGAGTGGAGTGGAGTGGAGTGGAGTGCTGTGGAGTGGAGTGGAGTAGAGTGGAGTACAGTGGAGCCTTGAGGAGTGGAGTGGAGAGGAGCCTAGAAAAGTGGAGTGGAGTGGAGTGGAGTGGAGTGGAGTGGAGTGGAGTGGAGTGGAGTGGAGTGGAGTGGAGTGGAGTACAGTGGAGTACAGTGGAGCCTTGCGGAGTGGAGTGGAGAGGAGAGGAGTGGAATGAAGTAGAGTATGATGGAGTGGAGTGGAGTGGAGCATTGCGGAGTGGACCGGACTGGAGTGGAGTGGAGTGGAATGAATTAGAGTATAATGGAGTGGAGTGGAGTGGAGTGCAGAGGAGTGGAGTTAAATGAAGTTGAGTGGAGTGGAGTGGAGTGGAGTGGAGTGGAGTGGAGTGGAGCATTGTGGAGTTGAGCGGATTGGAGTGGAGAGGAGAGGAGTGGAATGAAGTAGAGTATAAGTGAGTGGAGTGGAGTGGAGTGGAGTGGAGTGGAGTGGAGTGCAGTGGAGTGGAGTGGAGTGGAGTGGAGTGGAGTGGAGTGGTGTGGAGAGGAGTGGAATGAAGTAGAGTATGATGGAGTGGAGTGGAGTGGAGCATTGCGGAGTGGAGCGGACTGGAGTGGAGTGGAGTGGAATGAAGTAGAGTATAATGGAGTGGAGTGGAGTGGAGTGCAGAGGAGTGGAGTTAAATGAAGTGGAGTGGAGTGGGGTGGAGTGGATTGGAGAGGACTGTACTGCAGTGAAAAGGAGTGGGGTGGAGTGGAGTGGAGTGGAGTGGAGTGGAGTGGAGTGGAGTGGAGTGGAGTGGAATGGTGTGGAGTGGAGTGGAGTAGAGTGGAGTACAGTGGAGCCTTGAGGAGTGGAGTGGAGAGGAGCCTAGAAAAGAGGAGTGGAGTGGAGTGGAGTGGAGTGGAGTGGAGTGGAGTGGAGTGGAGTGGAGTGGAGTGGAGTGGAGTGGAGTGGAGTGGAGCCTTGCTGAGTTGAGTGGAGAGGAGCCTGGAAAAGTTGAGTTGAGTGGAATGGAGTGGAGTGGAGTGTAGTGAAGTGGAGTGGAGTGAAGTGGAGTGGAGTGGAGCATTGCGGAGTTGAGCGGAGTGGAGTGAAGAGGAGAGGAGTGGAATGAAATAGAGTATAAGTGAGTGGAGTGGAGTGGAGTGGAGTGGAGTGGAGTGGAGTGGAGTGGAGTGGAGTGGAGTTGAGTGGAGTGGAGTGGAGTGGAGTGGAGTGGAGTGGAGTGGAGTGGAGTGGAGTGGAGTGGAGTGGAGTGGAGTGGAGGGAGTGGAGTGGAGTGGAGTTGAGTGGAGCATTGCGGAGTTGAGCGGAGTGGAGTGGAGAGGAGAGGAGTGGAATGAAGTAGAGTATAAGTGAGTGGAGTGGAGTGGAGTGGAGTGGAGTGGAGTGGAGTGGAGTGGAGTGAAGTGGAGTGGAGTGGAGAGGTGTGGAGTGGAGTGGAGTAGAGTGGAGTACAGTGGAGACTTGAGGAGTGGATGTGGATAGGAGCCTAGAAAAGTGGAGTTGAGTGGAGTGGAGTGGAGTGGAGTGGAGTGGAGTGGAGTGGAGTGGAGTGGAGTGGAGTACAGTGGAGCCTTGCCGAGTGGAGTGGAGTGGAGCCTAGAAAAGTGGAGTTGAGTGGAGTGGAGTGGAGTGGAGTGGAGTGGAGTGGAGTGGAGTGGAGTGGAGTGGAGTGGAGTGGAGTGGAGTTGAGTGGAGGAATGCGGAGTGGAGTGGAGTGGAGTGGAGAGGAGTGGAGTGGAGTGGAGTGGAGTGGAGTGGAGTGGAGTGGAGTGGAGTGGAGTGGAGTGGAGTGGAGTGGAGTGGAGCATTGCGGAGTTGAGCGGAGTGGAGTGGAGAGGAGAGGAGTGGAATGAAGTAGAGTATAAGTGAGTGGAGTGGAGTGGAGTGGAGTGGAGTGGAGTGGAGTGGAGTGGAGTGGAGTGGAGTGGAGTGGAGTGGAGTGGAGTGGAGTGGAGTGGAGTGGTGTGGAGTGGAGTGGAGTAGAGTGGAGTACAGTGGAGCCTTGAGGAGTGGAGTGGAGAGGAGCCTAGAAAAGTGGAGTGGAGTGGAGTGGAGTGGAGTGGAGTGGAGTGGAGTGGAGTGGAGTGGAGTGGAGTGGAGTACAGTGGAGTACAGTGGAGTACAGTGGAGTACAGTGGAGCCTTGCGGAGTGGAGTGGAGAGGAGAGGAGTGGAATGAAGTAGAGTATGATGGAGTGGAGTGGAGTGGAGCATTGCGGAGTGGACCGGACTGGAGTGGAGTGGAGTGGAATGAAGTAGAGTATAATGGAGTGGAGTGGAGTGGAGTGCAGAGGAGTGGAGTTAAATGAAGTGGAGTGGAGTGGGGTGGAGTGGATTGGAGAGGACTGTACTGCAGTGAAAAGGAGTGGAGTGGAGTGGAGTGGAGTGGAGTGGAGTGGAGTGGAGTGGAGTGGAGTGGAGTGGAGTGGAGTGGAGTGGAGTGGAGTGGAGTAGAGTGGAGTACAGTGTAGCCTTGAGGAGTGGAGTGGAGAGGAGCCTAGAAAAGAGGAGTGGAGTGGAGTGGAGTGGAGTGGAGTGGAGTGGAGTGGAGTGGAGTGGAGTGGAGTGGAGTGGAGTGGAGTGGAGTGGAGCCTTGCTGAGTTGAGTGGAGAGGAGCCTAGAAAAGTTTAGTTGAGTGGAATGGAGTGGAGTGGAGTGGAGTGAAGTGGAGTGGAGTGGAGCATTGCGGAGTTGAGCGGATTGGAGTGAAGAGGAGAGGAGTGGAATGAAATAGAGTATAAGTGAGTGGAGTGGAGTGGAGTGGAGTGGAGTGGAGTGGAGTGGAGTGGAGTGGAGTGGAGTGGAGTGGAGTGGAGTGGAGTGGTGTGGAGTGGAATGGAGTGGAATGGAGTAGAGTGGAGCCTTGAGGAGTGGAGTGGAGAGGATCCTAGAAAAGTGGAGTGGAATGGAGTGGAGTGGAGAGAAGTACAGTGGAGTACAGTGGAGCCTTGCGGAGTGGAGTGGAGAGGAGAGGAGTGGAATGAAGTAGAGTATAAGTGAGTGGAGTGGAGTGGAGTGGAGTGGAGTGCAGTGGAGTGGAGTGGAGTGGAGTGGAGTGGAGTGGAGTGGAGTGGAGTGGAGTGGAGTGGTGTGGAGTGGAGTGGAGTACAGTGGAGTACAGTGGAGCCTTGAGGAGTGGAGTGGAGAGGAGCCTAGAAAAGTGGAGTGGAGTGGAGTGGAGTGGAGTGGAGTGGAGTGGAGTGGAGTGGAGTGGAGTGGAGTGGAGTGGAGTGGAGTGGAGTACAGTGGAGTACAGTGGAGTACAGTGGAGTACAGTGGAGCCTTGCGGAGTGGAGTGGAGAGGAGAGGAGTGGAATGAAGTAGAGTATGATGGAGTGGAGTGGAGTGGAGCATTGCGGAGTGGACCGGACTGGAGTGGAGTGGAGTGGAATGAAGTAGAGTATAATGGAGTGGAGTGGAGTGGAGTGCAGAGGAGTGGAGTTAAATGAAGTGGAGTGGAGTGGGGTGGAGTGGATTGGATAGGACTGTACTGCAGTGAAAAGGAGTGGAGTGGAGTGGAGTGGAGTGGAGTGGAGTGGAGTGGAGTGGAGTGGAGTGGAGTGGAGTGGAGTGGAGTGGTGTGGAGTGGAGTGGAGTAGAGTGGAGTACAGTGGAGCCTTGAGGAGTGGAGTGGAGAGGAGCCTAGAAAAGAGGAGTGGAGTGGAGTGGAGTGGAGTGGAGTGGAGTGGAGTGGAGTGGAGTGGAGTGGAGTGGAGTGGAGCCTTGCTGAGTTGAGTGGAGAGGAGCCTAGAAAAGTTGAGTTGAGTGGAATGGAGTGGAGTGGAGTGGAGTGAAGTGGAGTGGAGTGGAGCATTGCGGAGTTGAGCGGATTGGAGTGAAGAGGAGAGGAGTGGAATGAAATAGAGTATAAGTGAGTGGAGTGGAGTGGAGTGGAGTGGAGTGGAGTGGAGTGGAGTGGAGTGGAGTGGAGTGGAGTGGAGTGGAGTGGAGTGGTGTGGAGTGGAATGGAGTGGAATGGAGTAGAGTGGAGCCTTGAGGAGTGGAGTGGAGAGGATCCTAGAAAAGTGGAGTGGAATGGAGTGGAGTGGAGTGAAGTACAGTGGAGTACAGTGGAGCCTTGCGGAGTGGAGTGGAGAGGAGAGGAGTGGAATGAAGTAGAGTATGATGAAGTGAAGTGGAGTGGAGCATTGCGGAGTGGAGCGGACTGGAGTGGAGAGGAGTGGAATGAAGTAGAGTATAATGGAGTGGAGTGGAGTGGAGTGCAGAGGAGTGGAGTTAAATGAAGTGGAGTGGAGTGGAGTGGAGTGGAGTGGAGTGGAGTGGAGTGGAGTGGAGTGGAGTGGAGTGGAGTGGAGTGGAGTGGAGTGGTGTGGAGTGGAGTGGAGAAGAGTGGAGTACAGTGGAGCCTTGAGGAGTGGAGTGGAGATGAGCCTAGAAAAGTGGAGTGGAGTGGATTGGAGTGGAGTGGAGTGGAGTGGAGTGGAGTGGAGTGGAGTGGAGTGCAGTGGAGTGGAGTACAGTGGAGTACAGTGGAGCCTTGCGGAGTGGAGTGGAGAGGAGAGGAGTGGAATGAAGTAGAGTATGATGGAGTGGAGTGGAGTGGAGCATTGCGGAGTGGAGCGGACTGGAGTGGAGTGGAGTGGAATGAAGTAGAGTATAATGGAGTGGAGTGGAGTGGAGTGCAGAGGAGTGGAGTTAAATGAAGTGGAGTGGAGTGGGGTGGAGTGGATTGGAGAGGACTGTACTGCAGTGAAAAGGAGTGGGGTGGAGTGGAGTGGAGTGGAGTGGAGTGGAGTGGAGTGGAGTGGAGTGGAGTGGAGTGGAGTGGAGTGGAGTGGAGTGGTTTGGAGTGGAGTGGAGTACAGTGGAGTATAGTGGAGCCTTGAGGAGTGGAGTGGAGAGGAGCCTAGAAAAGAGGAGTGGAGTGGAGTGGAGTGGAGTGGAGTGGAGTGGAGTGGAGTGGAGTGGAGTGGAGTGGAGTGGAGTGGAGCCTTGCTGAGTTGAGTGGAGAGGAGCCTAGAAAAGTTGAGTTGAGTGGAATGGAGTGGAGTGGAGTGGAGTGAAGTGGAGTGGAGTGAAGTGGAGTGGAGTGGAGCATTGCGGAGTTGAGCGGAGTGGAGTGAAGAGGAGAGGAGTGGAATGAAATAGAGTATAAGTGAGTGGAGTGGAGTGGAGTGGAGTGGAGTGGAGTGGAGTGGAGTGGAGTGGAGTGGAGTGGAGTGGAGTGGAGTGGAGTGGAGTGGAGTGGAGGGAGTGGAGTGGAGTGGAGTTGAGTGGAGCATTGCGGAGTTGAGCGGAGTGGAGTGGAGAGGAGAGGAGTGGAATGAAGTAGAGTATAAGTGAGTGGAGTGGAGTGGAGTGGAGTGGAGTGGAGTGGAGTGGAGTGGAGTGGAGTGGAGTGGAGTGGAGTGGAGTGGAGTGGAGTGGAGTGGAGTGGAGTGGAGTGGAGTGGAGTGGAGTAGAGTGGAGTTGAGCGGAGTGGAGTGGAGAGGAGAGGAGTGGAATGAAGTAGAGTATAAGTGAGTGGAGTGGAGTGGAGTAGAGTGGAGTGGAGTGGAGTGGAGTGGAGTGGAGTGGAGTGGAGTGGAGTGGAGCCTTGCTGAGTTGAGTGGAGAGGAGCCTAGAGAAGTGGAGTTGAGTGGAGTGGAGTGGAGTGGAGTGGAGTGGAGTGGAGTGGAGTGGAGTGGAGTGGAGTGGAGTGGAGCATTGCGGAGTTGAGCGGAGTGGAGTGGAGAGGAGAGGAGTGGAATGAAGTAGAGTATAAGTGAGTGGAGTGGAGTGGAGTGGAGTGGAGTCGAGTGGAGTGGAGTGGAGAGGTGTGGAGTGGAGTGGAGTAGAGTGGAGTACAGTGGAGCCTTGAGGAGTGGATGTGGATAGGAGCCTAGAAAAGTGGAGTTGAGTGGAGTGGAGTGGAGTGGAGTGGAGTCGAGTGGAGTGGAGTGGAGTGGAGTTGAGTGGAGTGGAGTGGAGTTGAGTGGAGGAATGCGGAGTGGAGTGGAGTGGAGTGGAGAGGAGTGGAGTGGAGTGGAGTGGAGTGGAGTGGAGTGGAGTGGAGTGGAGTGGAGTGGAGCATTGCGGAGTTGAGCGGAGTGGAGTGGAGAGGAGAGGAGTGGAATGAAGTAGAGTATAAGTGAGTGGAGTGGAGTGGAGTGGAGTGGAGTGGAGTGGAGTGCAGTGGAGTGGAGTGGAGTGGAGTGGAGTGGAGTGGAGTGGAGTGGAGTGGAGTGGAGTGGAGTGGAGTGGAGTTGAGTGGAGTGGAGTGGAGTGGAGTGGAGTGGAGTGCTGTGGAGTGGAGTGGAGTACAGTGGAGTACAGTGGAGCCTTGAGGAGTGGAGTGGGAGAGGAGCCTAGAAAAGTGGAGTGGAGTGGAGTGGAGTGGAGTGGAGTGGAGTGGAGTGGAGTGGAGTGGAGTGGAGTGGAGTGGAGTGGGAGTGGAGTGGAGTACAGTGGAGTACAGTGGAGTACAGTGGAGCCTTGCGGAGTGGAGTGGAGAGGAGAGGAGTGGAATGAAGTAGAGTATGATGGAGTGGAGTGGAGTGGAGCATTGCGGAGTGGACCGGACTGGAGTGGAGTGGAGTGGAATGAAGTAGAGTATAATGGAGTGGAGTGGAGTGGAGTGCAGAGGAGTGGAGTTAAATGAAGTGGAGTGGAGTGGGGTGGAGTGGATTGGATAGGACTGTACTGCAGTGAAAAGGAGTGGAGTGGAGTGGAGTGGAGTGGAGTGGAGTGGAGTGGAGTGGAGTGGTGTGGAGTGGAGTGGAGTAGAGTGGAGTACAGTGGAGCCTTGAGGAGTGGAGTGGAGAGGAGCCTAGAAAAGAGGAGTGGAGTGGAGTGGAGTGGAGTGGAGTGGAGTGGAGTGGAGTGGAGTGGAGTGGAGTGGAGCCTTGCTGAGTTGAGTGGAGAGGAGCCTAGAAAAGTTGAGTTGAGTGGAATGGAGTGGAGTGGAGTGGAGTGAAGTGGAGTGGAGTGGAGCATTGCGGAGTTGAGCGGATTGGAGTGAAGAGGAGAGGAGTGGAATGAAATAGAGTATAAGTGAGTGGAGTGGAGTGGAGTGGAGTGGAGTGGAGTGGAGTGGAGTGGAGTGGAGTGGAGTGGAGTGGAGTGGAGTGGAGTGGAGTGGAGTGGAGTGGTGTGGAGTAGAGTGGAGCCTTGAGGAGTGGAGTGGAGAGGATCCTAGAAAAGTGGAGTGGAATGGAGTGGAGTGGAGTGAAGTACAGTGGAGTACAGTGGAGCCTTGCGGAGTGGAGTGGAGAGGAGAGGAGTGGAATGAAGTAGAGTATGATGAAGTGAAGTGGAGTGGAGCATTGCGGAGTGGAGCGGACTGGAGTGGAGAGGAGTGGAATGAAGTAGAGTATAATGGAGTGGAGTGGAGTGGAGTGCAGAGGAGTGGAGTTAAATGAAGTGGAGTGGAGTGGAGTGGAGTGGAGTGGAGTGGAGTGGAGTGGAGTGGAGTGGAGTGGAGTGGAGTGGAGTGGAGTGGAGTGGAGTGGTGTGGAGTGGAGTGGAGAAGAGTGGAGTACAGTGGAGCCTTGAGGAGTGGAGTGGAGATGAGCCTAGAAAAGTGGAGTGGAGTGGATTGGAGTGGAGTGGAGTGGAGTGGAGTGGAGTGGAGTGGAGTGGAGTGGAGTGGAGTGGAGTGCAGTGGAGTGGAGTACAGTGGAGTACAGTGGAGCCTTGCGGAGTGGAGTGGAGAGGAGAGGAGTGGAATGAAGTAGAGTATGATGGAGTGGAGTGGAGTGGAGCATTGCGGAGTGGAGCGGACTGGAGTGGAGTGGAGTGGAATGAAGTAGAGTATAATGGAGTGGAGTGGAGTGGAGTGCAGAGGAGTGGAGTTAAATGAAGTGGAGTGGAGTGGGGTGGAGTGGATTGGAGAGGACTGTACTGCAGTGAAAAGGAGTGGGGTGGAGTGGAGTGGAGTGGAGTGGAGTGGAGTGGAGTGGAGTGGAGTGGAGTGGAGTGGAGTGGAGTGGAGTGGAGTGGAGTGGAGTGGTTTGGAGTGGAGTGGAGTACAGTGGAGTATAGTGGAGCCTTGAGGAGTGGAGTGGAGAGGAGCCTAGAAAAGAGGAGTGGAGTGGAGTGGAGTGGAGTGGAGTGGAGTGGAGTGGAGTGGAGTGGAGTGGAGTGGAGTGGAGTGGAGTGGAGTGGAGCCTTGCTGAGTTGAGTGGAGAGGAGCCTAGAAAAGTTGAGTTGAGTGGAATGGAGTGGAGTGGAGTGGAGTGAAGTGGAGTGGAGTGAAGTGGAGTGGAGTGGAGCATTGCGGAGTTGAGCGGAGTGGAGTGAAGAGGAGAGGAGTGGAATGAAATAGAGTATAAGTGAGTGGAGTGGAGTGGAGTGGAGTGGAGTGGAGTGGAGTGGAGTGGAGTGGAGTGGAGTGGAGTGGAGTGGAGTGGAGTGGAGTTGAGTGGAGTGGAGTGGAGTGGAGGGAGTGGAGTGGAGTGGAGTTGAGTGGAGCATTGCGGAGTTGAGCGGAGTGGAGTGGAGAGGAGAGGAGTGGAATGAAGTAGAGTATAAGTGAGTGGAGTGGAGTGGAGTGCAGTGGAGTGGAGTGGAGTGGAGTGGAGTGGAGTGGAGTGGAGTGGAGTGGAGTGGAGTGGAGTGGAGTGGAGTGGAGTGGAGTGGAGTGGAGTGCTGTGGAGTGGAGTGGAGTACAGTGGAGTACAGTGGAGCCTTGAGGAGTGGAGTGGAGAGGAGCCTAGAAAAGTGGAGTGGAGTGGAGTGGAGTGGAGTGGAGTGGAGTGGAGTGGAGTGGAGTGGAGTGGAGTGGAGTGGAGTGGAGTGGAGTGGAGTACAGTGGAGTACAGTGGAGCCTTGCGGAGTGGAGTGGAGTGGAGAGGAGTGGAATGAAGTAGAGTATGATGGAGTGGAGTGGAGTGGAGCATTGCGGAGTGGACCGGACTGGAGTGGAGTGGAGTGGAATGAATTAGAGTATAATGGAGTGGAGTGGAGTGGAGTGCAGAGGAGTGGAGTTAAATGAAGTTGAGTGGAGTGGAGTGGAGTGGAGTGGAGTGGAGTGGAGTGGAGTGGAGTGGAGTGGAGCATTGCGGAGTTGAGCGGAGTGGAGTGGAGAGGAGAGGAGTGGAATGAAGTAGAGTATAAGTGAGTGGAGTGGAGTGGAGTGGAGTGGAGTGGAGTGGAGTGCAGTGGAGTGGAGTGGAGTGGAGTGGAGTGGAGTGGAGTGGAGTGGAGTGGGTGTGGAGAGGAGTGGAATGAAGTAGAGTATGATGGAGTGGAGTGGAGTGGAGCATTGCGGAGTGGAGCGGACTGGAGTGGAGTGGAGTGGAATGAAGTAGAGTATAATGGAGTGGAGTGGAGTGGAGTGCAGAGGAGTGGAGTTAAATGAAGTGGAGTGGAGTGGGGGTGGAGTGGATTGGAGAGGACTGTACTGCAGTGAAAAGGAGTGGGGTGGAGTGGAGTGGAGTGGAGTGGAGTGGAGTGGAGTGGAGTGGAGTGGAGTGGAGTGGAGTGGAGTGGAATGGTGTGGAGTTGAGTGGAGTAGAGTGGAGTACAGTGGAGCCTTGAGGAGTGGAGTGGAGAGGAGCCTAGAAAAGAGGAGTGGAGTGGAGTGGAGTGGAGTGGAGTGGAGTGGAGTGGAGTGGAGTGGAGTGGAGTGGAGTGGAGTGGAGTGGAGCCTTGCTGAGTTGAGTGGAGAGGAGCCTGGAAAAGTTGAGTTGAGTGGAATGGAGTGGAGTGGAGTGTAGTGAAGTGGAGTGGAGTGAAGTGGAGTGGAGTGGAGCATTGCGGAGTTGAGCGGAGTGGAGTGAAGAGGAGAGGAGTGGAATGAAGTAGAGTATAAGTGAGTGGAGTGGAGTGGAGTGGAGTGGAGTGGAGTGGAGTGGAGTGGAGTGGAGTGGAGTGGAGTGGAGTGGAGTGGAGTGGAGTGGAGCATTGCGGAGTTGAGCGGAGTGGAGTGGAGAGGAGAGGAGTGGAATGAAGTAGAGTATAAGTGAGTGGAGTGGAGTGGAGTGGAGTGGAGTGGAGTGGAGTGGAGTGGAGTGCAGTGGAGTGGAGTGGAGTGGAGTGGAGTGGAGTGGAGTGGAGTGGAGTGGAGTGGAGTGGTGTGGAGTGGAGTGGAGTAGAGTGGAGTACAGTGGAGCCTTGAGGAGTGGAGTGGAGAGGAGCCTAGAAAAGTGGAGTGGAGTGGAGTGGAGTGGAGTGGAGTGGAGTGGAGTGGAGTGGAGTGGAGTGGAGTGGAGTGGAGTTGAGTACAGTGGAGTACAGTGGAGTACAGTGAGTACAGTGGAGTACAGTGGAGCCTTGCGGAGTGGTGTGGAGAGGAGAGGAGTGGAATGAAGTAGAGTATGATGGAGTGGAGTGGAGTGGAGCATTGCGGAGTGGACCGGACTGGAGTGGAGTGGAGTGGAATGAAGTAGAGTATAATGGAGTGGAGTGGAGTGGAGTGCAGAGGAGTGGAGTTAAATGAAGTGGAGTGGAGTGGGGTGGAGTGTATTGGAGAGGACTGTACTGCAGTGAAAAGGAGTGGAGTGGAGTGGAGTGGAGTGGAGTGGAGTGGAGTGGAGTGGAGCCTTGCTGAGTTGAGTGGAGAGGAGCCTAGAAAAGTTGAGTTGAGTGGAATGGAGTGGAGTGGAGTGGAGTGAAGTGGAGTGGAGTGGAGCATTGCGGAGTTGAGCGGATTGGAGTGAAGAGGAGAGGAGAGGAATGAAATAGAGTATAAGTGAGTGGAGTGGAGTTGGAGTGGAGTGGAGTGGAGTGGAGTGGAGTGGAGTGGAGTGGAGTGGAGTGGAGTGGAGTGGAGTGGAGTGGTGTGGAGTGGAATGGAGTGGAATGGAGTAGAGTGGAGCCTTGAGGAGTGGAGTGGAGAGGATCCCTAGAAAAGAGGAGTGGAATGGAGTGGAGTGGAGAGAAGTACAGTGGAGTACAGTGGAGCCTTGCGGGAGTGGAGTGGAGAGGAGAGGAGTGGAATGAAGTAGAGTATGATGAAGTGAAGTGGAGTGGAGCATTGCGGAGTGGAGCGGACTGGAGTGGAGAGGAGTGGAATGAAGTAGAGTATAATGGAGTGGAGTGGAGTGGAGTGCAGAGGAGTGGAGTTAAATGAAGTGGAGTGGAGTGGAGTGGAGTGGAGTGGAGTGGAGTGGAGTGGAGTGGAGTGGTGTGGAGTGGAGTGGATTAGAGTGGAGTGGAGTGGAGTGGAGTGCAGTGGAGTGGAGTGGAATGGAGTGGAGTGGAGTGGAGTGGGAGTGGAGTGGAGTGGAGTGGAGTGGAGTGGAGTGGAGTGGAGTAGAGTGGAGTACAGTGGAGCCTTGAGGAGTGGAGTGGAGAGGAGCCTAGAAAAGTGGAGTGGAGTGGAGTGGAGTGGAGTGGAGTGGAGTGGAGTGGAGTGGAGTGGAGTGGAGTACAGTGGAGTACAGTGGAGCCTTGCGGAGTGGAGTGGAGAGGAGAGGAGTGGAATGAAGTAGAGTATGATGGAGTGGAGTGGAGTGGAGCATTGCGGAGTGGACCGGACTGGAGTGGAGTGGAGTGGAATGAAGTAGAGTATAATGGAGTGGAGTGGAGTGGAGTGGAGTGCAGAGGAGTGGAGTTAAATGAAGTGGAGTGGAGTGGGGTGGAGTGGATTGGAGAGGACTGTACTGCAGTGAAAAGGAGTGGAGTGGAGTGGAGTGGAGTGGAGTGGAGTGGAGTGGAGTGGAGTGGAGTGGAGTGGAGTGGAGTGGAGTGGAGTGGAGTGGAGTGGAGTGGTGTGGAGTGGAGTGGAGTAGAGTGGAGTACAGTGGAGCCTTGAGGAGTGGAGTGGAGAGGAGCCTAGAAAAGAGGAGTGGAGTGGAGTGGAGTGGAGTGGAGTGGAGTGGAGTGGAGTGGAGTGGAGTGGAGTGGAGTGGAGTGGAGCCTTGCTGAGTTGAGTGGAGAGGAGCCTAGAAAAGTTGAGTTGAGTGGAATGGAGTGGAGTGGAGTGGAGTGAAGTGGAGTGGAGTGGAGTGGAGCATTGCGGAGTTGAGCGGATTGGAGTGAAGAGGAGAGGAGTGGAATGAAATAGAGTATAAGTGAGTGGAGTGGAGTGGAGTGGAGTGGAGTGGAGTGGAGTGGAGTGGAGTGGAGTGGAGTGGAGTGGAGTGGAGTGGTGTGGAGTGGAATGGAGTGGAATGGAGTAGAGTGGAGCCTTGAGGAGTGGAGTGGAGAGGATCCTAGAAAAGTGGAGTGGAATGGAGTGGAGTGGAGTGAAGTACAGTGGAGTACAGTGGAGCCTTGCGGAGTGGAGTGGAGAGGAGAGGAGTGGAATGAAGTAGAGTATGATGAAGTGAAGTGGAGTGGAGCATTGCGGAGTGGAGCGGACTGGAGTGGAGAGGAGTGGAATGAAGTAGAGTATAATGGAGTGGAGTGGAGTGGAGTGCAGAGGAGTGGAGTTAAATGAAGTGGAGTGGAGTGGAGTGGAGTGGAGTGGAGTGGAGTGGAGTGGAGTGGAGTGGAGTGGAGTGGAGTGGAGTGGTGTGGAGTGGAGTGGATTAGAGTGGAGTGGAGTGGAGTGGAGTGCAGTGGAGTGGAGTGGAATGGAGTGGAGTGGAGTGGGGTGGAGTGGGGTGGAGTGGAGTGGAGTGGAGTGGAGTGGAGTGGAGTGGAGTGGAGTGGAGTGGAGTGGAGTGGAGTGGAGTGGAGTGGAGTGGAGTACAGTGGAGCCTTGCTGAGTTGAGTGGAGAGGAGCCTAGAAAAGTGGAGTTGAGTGGAGTGGAGTGGAGTGGAGTGGTGTGCAGTGGAGTGGAGTGGAGTGGAGTGGAGTGGAGTGGAGTGGAGTGGAGTGGAGTGGAATGAAGTAGAGTATAATAAAGTTGAGCGGATTGGAGTGAAGAGGAGAGGAGTGGAATGAAATAGAGTATAAGTGAGTGGAGTGGAGTGGAGTGGAGTGGAGTGGAGTGGAGTGGAGTGGAGTGGAGTGGAGTGGAGTGGAGTACATTGGAGCCTTGCGGAGTGGAGTGGAGAGGAGAGGAGTGGAATGAAGTAGACTATGATGGAGTGGAGTGGAGTGTAGTGTAGTGTAGTGTAGTGGAGTGGAGTGGAGTAGAGTGGAGTGGAGCACAGTGGAGTACAGTTGAGCCTTGCGGAGTAGAGTGGAGTGGAGTGGAGTGGAGTGGAGTGAAGTGGAGAGGTGTGGAGTGGAGTGGAGTGGAGTGGAGTGGAGTGGAGTGGAGTGGAGTGGAGTGGAGTGGAGTGGAGTGGAGTGGAGAGGAGTGGATTGGAGAGGACTGTTCTGCAGTGAAAATGAGTGGTGTGAAGTAGTGTGGAGTGGTGTGGAGTGAAAAGGTGTGGAGTGGAGTGGAGTGGAGTGGAGTGGAGTGGAGTGGAGTGGAGTGGAGTGGAGTGGAGTACAGTGGAGCCTTGCGGAGTGGAGTAAAGAGGAGCCTAGAAAAGTGGAGTTGAGTGGAGAGGAGTGGAGTGGAGAATAGTGGAGTGGAGTGGAGTGGAGTGGAGTGGAGTGGAGTGGAGTGGAGTGGAGTGGAGTGGAGTGGAGTGGAGTGGAGTGGAGTGGTGTGGAGTGGAGTACAGTGGAGCCTTGAGGAGTGGAGTGGAGAGGAGCCTAGAAAAGTGGAGTGGAGTGGAGTGGATTGGAGTGGAGTGGAGTGGAGTGGAGTGGAGTGGAGTGGAGTACAGTGGAGTACAGTGGAGTACAGTGGAGTACAGTGGAGTACAGTGGAGTACAGTGGAGCCTTTCGGAGTGGAGTGGAGAGGAGAGGAGTGGAATGAAGTAGAGTATGATGGAGTGGAGTGGAGTGGAGCATTGCGGAGTGGAGCGGACTGGAGTGGAGAGGAGTGGAATGAAGTAGAGTATAATGGAGTGGAGTGGAGTGGAGTGCAGAGGAATGGAGTTAAATGAAGTTGAGTGGAGTGGGGTGGAGTGGATTGGAGAGGACTGTACTGCAGTGAAAAGGTGTGGAGTGGAGTGGAGTGGAGTGGAGTGGAGTGGAGTGGAGTGGAGTGGAGTGGAGTGGAGTGGAGTGGAGTGGAGTGGAGTGGAGTTGAGCGGAGTGGTGTGGAGTGGAGTGGAGTAGAGTGGAGTACAGTGGAGCCTTGAGGAGTGGAGTGTAGAGGAGCCTAGAAAAGAGGAGTGGAGTGGAGTGGAGTGGAGTGGAGTGGAGTGGAGTGGAGTGGAGTGGAGTGGAGTGGAGTGGAGTGGAGTGGAGTGGAGTGGAGTGGAGTGGAGTTGAGCGGAGTGGTGTGGAGTGGAGTGGAGTAGAGTGGAGTACAGTGGAGCCTTGAGGAGTGGAGTGTAGAGGAGCCTAGAAAAGAGGAGTGGAGTGGAGTGGAGTGGAGTGGAGTGGAGTGGAGTGGAGTGGAGTGGAGTGGAGTGGAGTGGAGTGGAGTGGAGTGGAGTGGAGTGGAGTGGAGTGGAGTAGAGTGGAGTACAGTGGAGCCTTGTGGAGTGGAGTGGAGAGGAGCCTAGAAAAGTGGAGTGGAGTGGAGTGGAGTGGAGTGGAGTGGAGTGGAGTGGAGTGGAGTGGAGTGGAGTGGAGTGGAGTACAGTGGAGTACAGTGGAGTACAGTGGAGCCTTGCGGAGTGGAGTGGAGAGGAGAGGAGTGGAATGAAGTAGAGTATGATGGAGTGGAGTGGAGTGGAGCATTGCGGAGTGGAGCGGACTGGAGTGGAGAGGAGTGGAATGAAGTAGAGTATAATGGAGAGGAGTGCAGTGGAGTGGAGTGGAGTGGAGTGGAGTGCAGAGGAGTGGAGTTAAATGAAGTGGAGTGGAGTGGGGTGGAGTGGATTGGAGAGGACAGTACTGCAGTGAAAAGGAGTGGTGTGGAGTGGAGTGGAGTGGAGTGGAGTGGAGTGGAGTGGAGTGGAGTGGAGTGGATTAGAGTGGAGTGGAGTGGAGTGGAGTGCAGTGGAGTGGAGTGGAATGGAGTGGAGTGGAGTGGGGTGGAGTGGGGTGGAGTGGAGTGGAGTGGAGTGGAGTGGAGTGGAGTGGAGTGGAGTGGAGTGGAGTGGAGTGGAGTGGAGTGGAGTGGAGTGGTGTGGAGTGGAGTACAGTGGAGCCTTGAGGAGTGGAGTGGAGAGGAGCCTAGAAAAGTGGAGTGGAGTGGAGTGGATTGGAGTGGAGTGGAGTGGAGTGGAGTGGAGTGGAGTGGAGTACAGTGGAGTACAGTGGAGTACAGTGGAGTACAGTGGAGTACAGTGGAGTACAGTGGAGCCTTGCGGAGTGGAGTGGAGAGGAGAGGAGTGGAATGAAGTAGAGTATGATGGAGTGGAGTGGAGTGGAGCATTGCGGAGTGGAGCGGACTGGAGTGGAGAGGAGTGGAATGAAGTAGAGTATAATGGAGTGGAGTGGAGTGGAGTGCAGAGGAATGGAGTTAAATGAAGTTGAGTGGAGTGGGGTGGAGTGGATTGGAGAGGACTGTACTGCAGTGAAAAGGTGTGGAGTGGAGTGGAGTGGAGTGGAGTGGAGTGGAGTGGAGTGGAGTGGAGTGGAGTGGAGTGGAGTGGAGTGGAGTGGAGTGGAGTGGAGTGGAGTGGAGTTGAGCGGAGTGGTGTGGAGTGGAGTGGAGTAGAGTGGAGTACAGTGGAGCCTTGAGGAGTGGAGTGTAGAGGAGCCTAGAAAAGAGGAGTGGAGTGGAGTGGAGTGGAGTGGAGTGGAGTGGAGTGGAGTGGAGTGGAGTGGAGTGGAGTGGAGTAGAGTGGAGTACAGTGGAGCCTTGTGGAGTGGAGTGGAGAGGAGCCTAGAAAAGTGGAGTGGAGTGGAGTGGAGTGGAGTGGAGTGGAGTGGAGTGGAGTACAGTGGAGTACAGTGGAGTACAGTGGAGCCTTGCGGAGTGGAGTGGAGAGGAGAGGAGTGGAATGAAGTAGAGTATGATGGAGTGGAGTGGAGTGGAGCATTGCGGAGTGGAGCGGACTGGAGTGGAGAGGAGTGGAATGAAGTAGAGTATAATGGAGAGGAGTGGAGTGGAGTGGAGTGGAGTGGAGTGGAGTGCAGAGGAGTGGAGTTAAATGAAGTGGAGTGGAGTGGGGTGGAGTGGATTGGAGAGGACAGTACTGCAGTGAAAAGGAGTGGTGTGGAGTGGAGTGGAGTGGAGTGGAGTGGAGTGGAGTGGAGTGGAGTGGAGTTGAGTGGAGTGGAGTGGAGTGGAGTGGAGGGGAGTGGAGTGGAGTGGAGGGGAGTGGAGTGGAGTGGAGTGGAGTGGAGTGGAGTGGAGTGGAGTGGTGTGGAGTGGAGTGGAGTAGAGTGGAGTACAGTGGAGCCTTGAGGAGTGGAGTGGAGAGGAGCCTAGAAAAGTGGAGTGGAGTGGAGTGGAGTGGAGTGGAGTGGAGTGGAGTGGAGTGGAGTGGAGTGGAGTGGAGTGGAGTGGAGAGGAGTGGAATGAAGAAGATTATAATGGAGTGGAGTGGAGTGGAGTGGAGTGGAGTGGAGTGGAGTGGAGTGGAGTGGAGTGGAGTGGAGTGGAGTGGAGTCGAGTGGAGTGGAGTGGAGTACAGTGGAGTACAGTGGAGCCTTGCGGAGTGGAGTGGAGAGGAGAGGAGTGGAATGAAGTAGAGTATGATGAAGTGAAGTGGAGTAAAGCATTGCGGAGTGGAGCGGACTGGAGTGGAGAGGAGTGGAATGAAGAAGATTATAATGGAGTGGAGTGGAGAGGAGTGGAGTGGAGTGGATTGGAGAGGACTGTACTGCAGTGAAAAGGAGTGGAGTGGAGTGGAGTGGAGTGGAGTGGAATGGAGTGGAGTGGAGTGGAGTGGAGTGGAGTGGAGTGGAGTGGAGTGGAGTGGAGTGGAGTGGAGTGGAGTACAGTGGAGCCTTGCTGAGTTGAGTGGAGAGGAGCCTAGAAAAGTGGAGTTGAGTGGAGTGGAGTCGAGTGGAGTGCAGTGGAGTGGAGTGGAGTGGAGTGGAGTGGAGTGGAGTGGAGTGGAGTGGAGTGGAGTGGAGTGGAGTGGAGTGGAGAGGAGAGGAGTGGAATGAAGTAGAGTATAAGTGAGTGGAGTGGAGTGGAGTGGAGTGGAGTGGAGTGGAGTGGAGTGGAGTGGAGTGGAGTGGAGTGGAGTGGAGTTGAGTGGAGTGGAGTGCAGTGGAGTGGAGTGGAGTGCAGTGGAGTGGAGTGCAGTGGAGTGGAGTGGAGTGGAGTGGAGTGGAGTGGAGTGGAGTGGAGTCGAGTTGAGTGGAGTGGAGTGGAGTGGAGAGGAGAGGAGAGGAGTGGAATGAAGTAGAGTATAAGTGAGTGGAGTGGAGTGGAGTGGAGTGGAGTGGAGTGGAGTGGAGTGGAATGAAGTAGAGTATAATAAAGTGGAGTGGAGTGGAGTGGAGAGGAGTGGAGTGGAGTGGAGTGGAGACGAGTGGAGTGGAGTGGAGTAGAGCACAGTGGAGTACAGTGGAGCCTTGCGGAGTAGAGTAGAGTGGAGTGGAGTGGAGTGGAGTGGAGAGGTGTGGAGTGGGGTGGAGTGGAGTGGAGTGGAGTGGAGTGGAGTACAGTGGAGCCTTGCTGAGTTGAGTGGAGAGGAGCCTAGAAAAGTGGAGTTGAGTGGAGTGGAGTGGAGTGGAGTAAAGTGGAGTGGAGTGGAGTGGAGTGGAATGAAGTAGAGTATAATAAAGTGGAGTGGAGTGGAGTGGAGAGGAGTGGAGTGGAGTGGAGTTGAGTAAAGTGGAGTGGAGTGGAGTGGAGTGGAGTGGAGTGGAGTGGAGTGGAGTACAGTGGAGTACAGTGGAGCCTTGCGGAGTGGAGTGGAGAAGGAGAGGAGTGGAATGAAGTAGACTATGATGGAGTGGAGTGGAGTGTAGTGTAGTGTAGTGTAGTGGAGTGGAGTGGAGTAGAGTGGAGTGGGGCACAGTGGAGTACAGTTGAGCCTTGCCGAGTAGAGTGGAGTGGAGTGGAGTGGAGTGGAGTGAAGTGGAGAGGTGTGGAATGGAATGGAGTGGAGTGGAGTGGAGTGGAGTGGAGTGGAGTGGAGTGGAGTGGAGTGGAGTGGAGTGGAGTGGAGAGGAATGAATTGGAGAGGACTGTACTGCAGTGAAAATGAGTGGTGTGAAGTAGTGTGGAGTGGTGTGGAGTGGAGAGGAGTGGAGTGGAGTGGAGTTGAGTGGGGTGGAGTGGAGTGGAGTGGAGTGGAGTGGAGTGGAGTGGAGTGGAGTGGAGTGGAGTGGAGTGGTGTGCAGTGGAGTAGAGTGGAGTGGTGTGCAGTGGAGTGGAGTGGAGCATTGCGGAGTGGAGCGGAGTGGAGTGGAGTGGAGTGGAGTGGAGTGGAATGAAGTAGAGTATAATAAAGTGGAGTGGAGTGGAGTGGAGAGGAGTGGAGTGGAGTGGAGTTGAGTAAAGTGGAGTGGAGTGGAGTGGAGTGGAGTGGAGTGGAGTACAGTGGAGTACAGTGGAGCCTTGCGGAGTGGAGTGGAGAAGGAGAGGAGTGGAATGAAGTAGACTATGATGGAGTGGAGTGGAGTGTAGTGTAGTGTAGTGTAGTGGAGTGGAGTGGAGTAGAGTGGAGTGGAGCACAGTGGAGTACAGTTGAGCCTTGCGGAGTAGAGTGGAGTGGAGTGGAGTGGTGTGGAGTGAAGTGGAGAGGTGTGGAGTGGAGTGGAGTGGAGTGGAGTGGAGTGGAGTGGAGTGGAGTGGAGTGGAGTGGAGTGGAGTGGAGTGGAGTGGAGTGGAGTGGAGAGGAATGAATTGGAGAGGACTGTACTGCAGTGAAAATGAGTGGTGTGAAGTAGTGTGGAGTGGTGTGGAGTTGAGTGGAGAGGAGTGGAGTGGAGAATAGTGGAGTGGAGTGGAGTGGAGTGGAGTGGACTGGAGTGGAGTGGAGTGGAGTGGAGTGGAGTGGAGTGGAGTGGAGTGGAGTGGTGTGGAGTGGAGTGGAGTACAGTGGAGCCTTGAGGAGTGGAGTGGAGAGGAGCCTAGAAAAGTGGAGTGGAGTGGAGTGGAGTGGAGTGGTGTGGAGTGGAGTACAGTGGAGTACAGTGGAGTACAGTGGAGTACAGTGGAGTACAGTGGAGCCTTGCGGAGTGGAGTGGAGAGGAGAGGAGTGGAATGAAGTAGAGTATGATGGAGTGGAGTGGAGTGGAGCATTGCAGAGTGGAGCGGACTGGAGTGGAGAGGAGTGGGATGAAGTAGAGTATAATGGAGTGGAGTGGAGTGGAGTGCAGAGGAATGGAGTTAAATGAAGTTGAGTGGAGTGGGGTGGAGTGGATTGGAGAGGACTGTACTGCAGTGAAAAGGTGTGGAGTGGAGTGGAGTGGAGTGGAGTGGAGTGGAGCGGAGTGGAGCGGAGTGGTGTGGAGTGGAGTGGAGTAGAGTGGAGTGGAGTAGAGTGGAGTACAGTGGAGCCTTGAGGAGTGGAGTGTAGAGGAGCCTAGAAAAGAGGAGTGGAGTTGAGTGGAGTTGAGTGGAGTGGAGTGGAGTGGAGTGGAGTGGAGTGGAGTACAGTGGAGCCTTGAGGAGTGGAGTGGAGAGGAGCCTAGAAAAGTGGAGTGGAGTGGAGTGGAGTGGAGTGGAGTGGAGTGGAGTGGAGTACAGTGGAGCCTTGAGGAGTGGAGTGGAGAGGAGCCTAGAAAAGTGGAGTGGAGTGGAGTGGAGTGGAGTGGAGTGGAGTGGAGTGGAGTACAGTGGAGTACAGTGGAGTACAGTGGAGCCTTGCGGAGTGGAGTGGAGAGGAGAGGAGTGGAATGAAGTAGAGTATGATGGAGTGGAGTAGAGTGGAGCATTGCGGAGTGGAGCGGACTGGAGTGGAGAGGAGTGGAATGAAGTAGAGTATAATGGAGTGGAGTGGAGTGGAGTGGAGTGGAGTGCAGAGGAGTGGAGTTAAATGAAGTGGAGTGGAGTGGGGTGGAGTGGATTGGAGAGGACTGTACTGCAGTGAAAAGGAGTGGTGTGGAGTGGAGTGGAGTGGAGTGGAGTGGAGTGGAGTGGAGTGGAGTGGAGTGGAGTGGAGTGGAGTGGAGTGGAGTGGAGTGGAGTGGAAGGGAGTGGAGTGGAGTGGAGGGGAGTGGAGTGGAGTGGAGTGGTGTGGAGTGGAGTGGAGTAGAGTGGAGTACAGTGGAGCCTTGAGGAGTGGAGTGGAGAGGAGCCTAGAAAAGTGGAGTGGAGTGGAGTGGAGTGGAGTGGAGTGGAGTGGAGTGGAGTGGAGTGGAGTGGAGTGGAGTGGAGTGGAGTGGAGTGGAGTGGAGTGGAGTGGAGAGGAGAGGAGTGGAATGAAGAAGATTATAATGGAGTGGATTGGAGAGGAGTGGAGTGGAGTGGAGTGGAGTGGAGTGGAGTGGAGTGGAGTGGAGTGGAGTGGAGTACAGTGGAGTACAGTGGAGTACAGTGGAGCCTTGCGGAGTGGAGTGGAGAGGAGAGGAGTGGAATGAAGTAGAGTATGATGGAGTGGAGTGGAGTGGAGCATTGCGGAGTGGAGCGGACTGGAGTGGAGAGGAGTGGAATGAAGTAGAGTATAATGGAGAGGAGTGGAGTCGAGTGGAGTGGAGTGGAGTGGAGTGCAGAGGAGTGGAGTTAAATGAAGTGGAGTGGAGTGGGGTGGAGTGGATTGGAGAGGACAGTACTGCAGTGAAAAGGAGTGGTGTGGAGTGGAGTGGAGTGGAGTGGAGTGGAGTGGAGTGGAGTGGATTAGAGTGGAGTGGAGTGGAGTGGAGTGCAGTGGAGTGGAGTGGAATGGAGTGGAGTGGAGTGGGGTGGAGTGGGGTGGAGTGGAGTGGAGTGGAGTGGAGTGGAGTGGAGTGGAGTGGAGTGGAGTGGAGTGGAGTGGAGTACAGTGGAGCCTTGCGGAGTGGAGTAAAGAGGAGCCTAGAAAAGTGGAGTTGAGTGGAGAGGAGTGGAGTGGAGAATAGTGGAGTGGAGTGGAGTGGAGTGGAGTGGAGTGGAGTGGAGTGGAGTGGAGTGGAGTGGAGTGGAGTGGTGTGGAGTGGAGTACAGTGGAGCCTTGAGGAGTGGAGTGGAGAGGAGCCTAGAAAAGTGGAGTGGAGTGGAGTGGATTGGAGTGGAGTGGAGTGGAGTGGAGTGGAGTGGAGTGGAGTGGAGTGGAGTGGAGTACAGTGGAGTACAGTGGAGTACAGTGGAGTACAGTGGAGTACAGTGGAGCCTTGCGGAGTGGAGTGGAGAGGAGAGGAGTGGAATGAAGTAGAGTATGATGGAGTGGAGTGGAGTGGAGCATTGCGGAGTGGAGCGGACTGGAGTGGAGAGGAGTGGAATGAAGTAGAGTATAATGGAGTGGAGTGGAGTGGAGTGCAGAGGAATGGAGTTAAATGAAGTTGAGTGGAGTGGGGTGGAGTGGATTGGAGAGGACTGTACTGCAGTGAAAAGGTGTGGAGTGGAGTGGAGTGGAGTGGAGTGGAGTGGAGTGGAGTGGAGTGGAGTGGAGTGGAGTGGAGTGGAGTGGTGTGGAGTGGAGTGGATTAGAGTGGAGTGGAGTGGAGTGGAGTGCAGTGGAGTGGAGTGGAATGGAGTGGAGTGGAGTGGGGTGGAGTGGGGTGGAGTGGAGTGGAGTGGAGTGGAGTGGAGTGGAGTGGAGTGGAGTGGAGTGGAGTGGAGTGGAGTGGAGTACAGTGGAGCCTTGCTGAGTTGAGTGGAGAGGAGCCTAGAAAAGTGGAGTTGAGTGGAGTGGAGTGGAGTGGAGTGGTGTGCAGTGGAGTGGAGTGGAGTGGAGTGGAGTGGAGTGGAGTGGAGTGGAGTGGAGTGGAGTGGAGTGGAGTGGAGTGGAATGAAGTAGAGTATAATAAAGTTGAGCGGATTGGAGTGAAGAGGAGAGGAGTGGAATGAAATAGAGTATAAGTGAGTGGAGTGGAGTGGAGTGGAGTGGAGTGGAGTGGAGTGGAGTGGAGTGGAGTGGAGTGGAGTGGAGTGGAGTGGAGTGGAGTACATTGGAGCCTTGCGGAGTGGAGTGGAGAGGAGAGGAGTGGAATGAAGTAGACTATGATGGAGTGGAGTGGAGTGTAGTGTAGTGTAGTGTAGTGGAGTGGAGTGGAGTAGAGTGGAGTGGAGCACAGTGGAGTACAGTTGAGCCTTGCGGAGTAGAGTGGAGTGGAGTGGAGTGGAGTGGAGTGAAGTGGAGAGGTGTGGAGTGGAGTGGAGTGGAGTGGAGTGGAGTGGAGTGGAGTGGAGTGGAGTGGAGTGGAGAGGAGTGGATTGGAGAGGACTGTTCTGCAGTGAAAATGAGTGGTGTGAAGTAGTGTGGAGTGGTGTGGAGTGGAGAGGAGTGGAGTGGAGTGGAGTTGAGTCGGGTGGAGTGGAGTGGAGTGGAGTGGAGTGGAGTGGAGTGGAGTGGAGTGGAGTGGAGTTGAGTGGAGTGGTGTGCAGTGGAGTGGAGTGGAGTGGTGTGCAGTGGAGTGGAGTGGAGCATTGCGGAGTGGAGCGGAGTGGAGTGGAGAGGAGAGGAGTGGAATGAAGTAGAGTATAATGGAGTGGAGTGGAGTGGAGTGGAGAGTAGTGGAGTGGAGTGGAGTGGAGTGGAGTGGAGTGGAGTGGAGTGGAGTGGAGTGGAGTGGAGTGGAGTGGAGTGGAGTGGAGTGGAGTACAGTGGAGCCTTGCGGAGTGGAGTAAAGAGGAGCCTAGAAAAGTGGAGTTGAGTGGAGAGGAGTGGAGTGGAGAATAGTGGAGTGGAGTGGAGTGGAGTGGAGTGGAGTGGAGTGGAGTGGAGTGGAGTGGAGTGGAGTGGAGTGGAGTGGAGTGGTGTGGAGTGGAGTACAGTGGAGCCTTGAGGAGTGGAGTGGAGAGGAGCCTAGAAAAGTGGAGTGGAGTGGAGTGGATTGGAGTGGAGTGGAGTGGAGTGGAGTGGAGTGGAGTGGAGTGGAGTGGAGTACAGTGGAGTACAGTGGAGTACAGTGGAGTACAGTGGAGTACAGTGGAGCCTTGCGGAGTGGAGTGGAGAGGAGAGGAGTGGAATGAAGTAGAGTATGATGGAGTGGAGTGGAGTGGAGCATTGCGGAGTGGAGCGGACTGGAGTGGAGAGGAGTGGAATGAAGTAGAGTATAATGGAGTGGAGTGGAGTGGAGTGCAGAGGAATGGAGTTAAATGAAGTTGAGTGGAGTGGGGTGGAGTGGATTGGAGAGGACTGTACTGCAGTGAAAAGGTGTGGAGTGGAGTGGAGTGGAGTGGAGTGGAGTGGAGTGGAGTGGAGTGGAGTGGAGTGGAGTGGAGTGGAGTGGAGTGGAGTGGAGTGGAGTGGAGTGGAGTTGAGCGGAGTGGTGTGGAGTGGAGTGGAGTAGAGTGGAGTACAGTGGAGCCTTGAGGAGTGGAGTGTAGAGGAGCCTAGAAAAGAGGAGTGGAGTGGAGTGGAGTGGAGTGGAGTGGAGTGGAGTGGAGTGGAGTGGAGTGGAGTGGAGTGGAGTGGAGTGGAGTGGAGTGGAGTTGAGCGGAGTGGTGTGGAGTGGAGTGGAGTAGAGTGGAGTACAGTGGAGCCTTGAGGAGTGGAGTGTAGAGGAGCCTAGAAAAGAGGAGTGGAGTGGAGTGGAGTGGAGTGGAGTGGAGTGGAGTGGAGTGGAGTGGAGTGGAGTGGAGTGGAGTGGAGTAGAGTGGAGTACAGTGGAGCCTTGTGGAGTGGAGTGGAGAGGAGCCTAGAAAAGTGGAGTGGAGTGGAGTGGAGTGGAGTGGAGTGGAGTGGAGTGGAGTGGAGTACAGTGGAGTACAGTGGAGTACAGTGGAGCCTTGCGGAGTGGAGTGGAGAGGAGAGGAGTGGAATGAAGTAGAGTATGATGGAGTGGAGTGGAGTGGAGCATTGCGGAGTGGAGCGGACTGGAGTGGAGAGGAGTGGAATGAAGTAGAGTATAATGGAGAGGAGTGGAGTGGAGTGGAGTGGAGTGGAGTGGAGTGCAGAGGAGTGGAGTTAAATGAAGTGGAGTGGAGTGGGGTGGAGTGGATTGGAGAGGACAGTACTGCAGTGAAAAGGAGTGGTGTGGAGTGGAGTGGAGTGGAGTGGAGTGGAGTGGAGTGGAGTGGAGTGGAGTGGATTAGAGTGGAGTGGAGTGGAGTGGAGTGCAGTGGAGTGGAGTGGAATGGAGTGGAGTGGAGTGGGGTGGAGTGGGGTGGAGTGGAGTGGAGTGGAGTGGAGTGGAGTGGAGTGGAGTGGAGTGGAGTGGAGTGGAGTGGAGTGGAGTGGAGTACAGTGGAGCCTTGAGGAGTGGAGTAAAGAGGAGCCTAGAAAAGTGGAGTTGAGTGGAGAGGAGTGGAGTGGAGAATAGTGGAGTGGAGTGGAGTGGAGTGGAGTGGAGTGGAGTGGAGTGGAGTGGAGTGGAGTGGAGTGGAGTGGAGTGGAGTGGAGTGGAGTGGAGTGGAGTGGTGTGGAGTGGAGTACAGTGGAGCCTTGAGGAGTGGAGTGGAGAGGAGCCTAGAAAAGTGGAGTGGAGTGGAGTGGATTGGAGTGGAGTGGAGTGGAGTGGAGTGGAGTGGAGTGGAGTACAGTGGAGTACAGTGGAGTACAGTGGAGTACAGTGGAGTACAGTGGAGTACAGTGGAGCCTTGCGGAGTGGAGTGGAGAGGAGAGGAGTGGAATGAAGTAGAGTATGATGGAGTGGAGTGGAGTGGAGCATTGCGGAGTGGAGCGGACTGGAGTGGAGAGGAGTGGAATGAAGTAGAGTATAATGGAGTGGAGTGGAGTGGAGTGCAGAGGAATGGAGTTAAATGAAGTTGAGTGGAGTGGGGTGGAGTGGATTGGAGAGGACTGTACTGCAGTGAAAAGGTGTGGAGTGGAGTGGAGTGGAGTGGAGTGGAGTGGAGTGGAGTGGAGTGGAGTGGAGTGGAGTGGAGTGGAGTGGAGTGGAGTGGAGTGGAGTGGAGTTGAGCGGAGTTGTGTGGAGTGGAGTGGAGTAGAGTGGAGTACAGTGGAGCCTTGAGGAGTGGAGTGTAGAGGAGCCTAGAAAAGAGGAGTGGATTGGAGTGGAGTGGAGTGGAGTGGAGTGGAGTGGAGTGGAGTGGAGTGGAGTGGAGTGGAGTGGAGTGGAGTGGAGTGGAGTGGAGTGGAGTGGAGTGGAGTTGAGCGGAGTGGTGTGGAGTGGAGTGGAGTAGAGTGGAGTACAGTGGAGCCTTGAGGAGTGGAGTGTAGAGGAGCCTAGAAAAGAGGAGTGGAGTGGAGTGGAGTGGAGTGGAGTGGAGTGGAGTGGAGTGGAGTGGAGTGGAGTGGAGTAGAGTGGAGTACAGTGGAGCCTTGTGGAGTGGAGTGGAGAGGAGCCTAGAAAAGTGGAGTGGAGTGGAGTGGAGTGGAGTGGAGTGGAGTGGAGTGGAGTACAGTGGAGTACAGTGGAGTACAGTGGAGCCTTGCGGAGTGGAGTGGAGAGGAGAGGAGTGGAATGAAGTAGAGTATGATGGAGTGGAGTGGAGTGGAGCATTGCGGAGTGGAGCGGACTGGAGTGGAGAGGAGTGGAATGAAGTAGAGTATAATGGAGAGGAGTGGAGTGGAGTGGAGTGGAGTGGAGTGGAGTGGAGTGCAGAGGAGTGGAGTTAAATGAAGTGGAGTGGAGTGGGGTGGAGTGGATTGGAGAGGACAGTACTGCAGTGAAAAGGAGTGGTGTGGAGTGGAGTGGAGTGGAGTGGAGTGGAGTGGAGTGGAGTGGAGTGGAGTGGAGTGGAGTGGAGGGGAGTGGAGTGGAGTGGAGGGGAGTGGAGTGGAGTGGAGTGGAGTGGAGTGGAGTGGAGTGGAGTGGAGTGGAGTGGAGTGGTGTGGAGTGGAGTGGAGTACAGTGGAGTACAGTGGAGCCTTGAGGAGTGGAGTGGAGAGGAGCCTAGAAAAGTGGAGTGGAGTGGAGTGGAGTGGAGTGGAGTGGAGTGGAGTGGAGTGGAGTGGAGTGGAGTGGAGTGGAGTGGAGTGGAGAGGAGTGGAATGAAGAAGATTATAATGGAGTGGAGTGGAGAGGAGTGGAGTGGAGTGGAGTGGAGTGGAGTGGAGTGGAGTGGAGTGGAGTGGAGTGGAGTGGAGTGGAGTGGAGTGGAGTGGAGTGGAGTGGAGTCGAGTGGAGTGGAGTGGAGTACAGTGGAGTACAGTGGAGCCTTGCGGAGTGGAGTGGAGAGGAGAGGAGTGGAATGAAGTAGAGTATGATGAAGTGAAGTGGAGTAAAGCATTGCGGAGTGGAGCGGACTGGAGTGGAGAGGAGTGGAATGAAGAAGATTATAATGGAGTGGAGTGGAGAGGAGTGGAGTGGAGTGGATTGGAGAGGACTGTACTGCAGTGAAAAGGAGTGGAGTGGAGTGGAGTGGAGTGGAGTGGAGTGGAATGGAGTGGAGTGGAGTGGAGTGGAGTGGAGTGGAGTGGAGTGGAGTGGAGTGGAGTGGAGTGGAGTGGAGTGGAGTGGAGTGGAGTGGAGTACAGTGGAGCCTTGCTGAGTTGAGTGGAGAGGAGCCTAGAAAAGTGGAGTTGAGTGGAGTGGAGTCGAGTGGAGTGCAGTGGAGTGGAGTGGAGTGGAGTGGAGTGGAGTGGAGTGGAGTGGAGTGGAGTGGAGTGGAGTGGAGTGGAGTGGAGTGGAGTGGAGAGGAGAGGAGTGGAATGAAGTAGAGTATAAGTGAGTGGAGTGGAGTGGAGTGGAGTGGAGTGAGTGGAGTGGAGTGGAGTGGAGTGGAGTGGAGTGGAGTGGAGTGGAGTTGAGTGGAGTGGAGTGCAGTGGAGTGGAGTGGAGTGCAGTGGAGTGGAGTGCAGTGGAGTGGAGTGGAGTGGAGTGGAGTGGAGTGGAGTGGAGTGGAGTCGAGTTGAGTGGAGTGGAGTGGAGTGGAGAGGAGAGGAGAGGAGTGGAATGAAGTAGAGTATAAGTGAGTGGAGTGGAGTGGAGTGGAGTGGAGTGGAGTGGAGTGGAGTGGAGTGGAGTGGAATGAAGTAGAGTATAATAAAGTGGAGTGGAGTGGAGTGGAGAGGAGTGGAGTGGAGTGGAGTGGAGACGAGTGGAGTGGAGTGGAGTAGAGCACAGTGGAGTACAGTGGAGCCTTGCGGAGTAGAGTAGAGTGGAGTGGAGTGGAGTGGAGTGGAGAGGTGTGGAGTGGGGTGGAGTGGAGTGGAGTGGAGTGGAGTGGAGTGGAGTACAGTGGAGCCTTGCTGAGTTGAGTGGAGAGGAGCCTAGAAAAGTGGAGTTGAGTGGAGTGGAGTGGAGTGGAGTAAAGTGGAGTGGAGTGGAGTGGAGTGGAATGAAGTAGAGTATAATAAAGTGGAGTGGAGTGGAGTGGAGAGGAGTGGAGTGGAGTGGAGTTGAGTAAAGTGGAGTGGAGTGGAGTGGAGTGGAGTGGAGTGGAGTGGAGTGGAGTGGAGTGGAGTGGAGTGGAGTACAGTGGAGTACAGTGGAGCCTTGCGGAGTGGAGTGGAGAAGGAGAGGAGTGGAATGAAGTAGACTATGATGGAGTGGAGTGGAGTGTAGTGTAGTGTAGTGTAGTGGAGTGGAGTGGAGTAGAGTGGAGGGGGCACAGTGGAGTACAGTTGAGCCTTGCCGAGTAGAGTGGAGTGGAGTGGAGTGGAGTGGAGTGAAGTGGAGAGGTGTGGAATGGAATGGAGTGGAGTGGAGTGGAGTGGAGTGGAGTGGAGTGGAGTGGAGTGGAGTGGAGTGGAGTGGAGTGGAGTGGAGTGGAGAGGAATGAATTGGAGAGGACTGTACTGCAGTGAAAATGAGTGGTGTGAAGTAGTGTGGAGTGGTGTGGAGTGGAGAGGAGTGGAGTGGAGTGGAGTTGAGTGGGGTGGAGTGGAGTGGAGTGGAGTGGAGTGGAGTGGAGTGGAGTGGAGTGGAGTGGAGTGGAGTGGAGTGGAGTGGAGTGGAGTGGAGTGGAGTGGTGTGCAGTGGAGTAGAGTGGAGTGGTGTGCAGTGGAGTGGAGTGGAGCATTGCGGAGTGGAGCGGAGTGGAGTGGAGTGGAGTGGAGTGGAGTGGAATGAAGTAGAGTATAATAAAGTGGAGTGGAGTGGAGTGGAGAGGAGTGGAGTGGAGTGGAGTTGAGTAAAGTGGAGTGGAGTGGAGTGGAGTGGAGTGGAGTGGAGTACAGTGGAGTACAGTGGAGCCTTGCGGAGTGGAGTGGAGAAGGAGAGGAGTGGAATGAAGTAGACTATGATGGAGTGGAGTGGAGTGTAGTGTAGTGTAGTGTAGTGGAGTGGAGTGGAGTAGAGTGGAGTGGAGCACAGTGGAGTACAGTTGAGCCTTGCGGAGTAGAGTGGAGTGGAGTGGAGTGGTGTGGAGTGAAGTGGAGAGGTGTGGAGTGGAGTGGAGTGGAGTGGAGTGGAGTGGAGTGGAGTGGAGTGGAGTGGAGTGGAGTGGAGTGGAGTGGAGTGGAGAGGAATGAATTGGAGAGGACTGTACTGCAGTGAAAATGAGTGGTGTGAAGTAGTGTGGAGTGGTGTGGAGTTGAGTGGAGAGGAGTGGAGTGGAGAATAGTGGAGTGGAGTGGAGTGGAGTGGAGTGGACTGGAGTGGAGTGGAGTGGAGTGAGTGGAGTGGAGTGGAGTGGAGTGGAGTGGAGTGGAGTGGAGTGGAGTGGTGTGGAGTGGAGTGGAGTACAGTGGAGCCTTGAGGAGTGGAGTGGAGAGGAGCCTAGAAAAGTGGAGTGGAGTGGAGTGGAGTGGAGTGGTGTGGAGTGGAGTACAGTGGAGTACAGTGGAGTACATTGGAGTACAGTGGAGTACAGTGGAGCCTTGCGGAGTGGAGTGGAGAGGAGAGGAGTGGAATGAAGTAGAGTATGATGGAGTGGAGTGGAGTGGAGCATTGCAGAGTGGAGCGGACTGGAGTGGAGAGGAGTGGGATGAAGTAGAGTATAATGGAGTGGAGTGGAGTGGAGTGCAGAGGAATGGAGTTAAATGAAGTTGAGTGGAGTGGGGTGGAGTGGATTGGAGAGGACTGTACTGCAGTGAAAAGGTGTGGAGTGGAGTGGAGTGGAGTGGAGTGGAGCGGAGTGGAGCGGAGTGGTGTGGAGTGGAGTGGAGTAGAGTGGAGTGGAGTAGAGTGGAGTACAGTGGAGCCTTGAGGAGTGGAGTGTAGAGGAGCCTAGAAAAGAGGAGTGAGGAGTTGAGTGGAGTTGAGTGGAGTGGAGTGGAGTGGAGTGGAGTGGAGTGGAGTGGAGTACAGTGGAGCCTTGAGGAGTGGAGTGGAGAGGAGCCTAGAAAAGTGGAGTGGAGTGGAGTGGAGTGGAGTGGAGTGGAGTGGAGTGGAGTGGAGTGGAGTACAGTGGAGCCTTGAGGAGTGGAGTGGAGAGGAGCCTAGAAAAGTGGAGTGGAGTGGAGTGGTGTGGAGTGGAGTGGAGTGGAGTGGAGTGGAGTACAGTGGAGTACAGTGGAGTACAGTGGAGCCTTGCGGAGTGGAGTGGAGAGGAGAGGAGTGGAATGAAGTAGAGTATGATGGAGTGGAGTGGAGTGGAGCATTGCGGAGTGGAGCGGACTGGAGTGGAGAGGAGTGGAATGAAGTAGAGTATAATGGAGTGGAGTGGAGTGGAGTGGAGTGGAGTGCAGAGGAGTGGAGTTAAATGAAGTGGAGTGGAGTGGGGTGGAGTGGATTGGAGAGGACTGTACTGCAGTGAAAAGGGAGTGGTGTGGAGTGGAGTGGAGTGGAGTGGAGTGGAGTGGAGTGGAGTGGAGTGGAGTGGAGTGGAGTGGAGTGGAGTGGAGTGGAGTGGAGTGGAGTGGAAGGGAGTGGAGTGGAGTGGAGGGGAGTGGAGTGGAGTGGAGTGGTGTGGAGTGGAGTGGAGTAGAGTGGAGTACAGTGGAGCCTTGAGGAGTGGAGTGGAGAGGAGCCTAGAAAAGTGGAGTGGAGTGGAGTGGAGTGGAGTGGAGTGGAGTGGAGTGGAGTGGAGTGGAGTGGAGTGGAGTGGAGTGGAGTGGAGTGGAGTGGAGTGGAGTGGAGTGGAGTGGAGAGGAGAGGAGTGGAATGAAGAAGATTATAATGGAGTGGATTGGAGAGGAGTGGAGTGGAGTGGAGTGGAGTGGAGTGGAGTGGAGTGGAGTGGAGTGGAGTGGAGTGGAGTGGAGTGGAGTGGAGTGGAGTGGAGTACAGTGGAGTACAGTGGAGTACAGTGGAGCCTTGCGGAGTGGAGTGGAGAGGAGAGGAGTGGAATGAAGTAGAGTATGATGGAGTGGAGTGGAGTGGAGCATTGCGGAGTGGAGCGGACTGGAGTGGAGAGGAGTGGAATGAAGTAGAGTATAATGGAGAGGAGTGGAGTGGAGTG